>NC_056737.1:1881277299-1881284799 GCF_019279795.1 Protopterus annectens | reverse complement strand
CCAAATAAATATAAAGTAGTAGAAAGTCACCTGGCAGTATAAAAACTGTGTATGGGTTGTACTGAATAATCCAGACAATATGACAGAAATAGTTCCATATAGGTCATATTTAAATAAAACTGTAACTGCCTGGCAATAAAGTTCGAAATCCCGGACTGGTTGTGTTTACTCTGGTATTGCATGGTATTTAGTGCTGCATTCTCTGAACAGTAATGTTGTGTTAACCACTGTTACCCACACTGTGCTACATAAAAAAAATGTCTAGGAATGTCTGTATAAGACAGTTGTAAGTACAAGATCAGATTGTGCAACCAAGAGAGACTAAGACAGAAAACACTGAAGAAATAGACAGCAACATCCAAATAGCACACTCTCATGAAACTTAAATTGTTGTATTTTTAGCAGACACAGCCATGGTTCAAATCCTGGGAGTGGCAGAAAGCTGTATGTATAATCTTACCTCTCAACTGTACAGAAGTTTGCAGAATGTCCAGATAATTGGCTCATATTTTCCACCTGTTCCTCTGTCATTCTGGAAAATCAGTGTTATGATCTCAGAATTGTAGTCACTAAATATTGACATGCATTTGATTTTCAGACCTCAAAACCTTCAGAAAATATATATTAAAACAAATCTTGTTACTCTAGCAACTCTGCAAGTTTATGAGACCAATATTCAAAATATGTTCCTATTTGTAACCCAGTGTTATCAAGCTTTGTCCAGAGTGTGTGCATTAAGAGATTGACAGGTATGTAGAAACAGTCAGATAAAGTTAACAAACATTTCCTCCACAGCTCTACCAGGTAAGAGATGTAGAACTTAGCTACAATACAGTTGAAGTATACACCGTGTACAAAAACACCACTGCCAAACCAAGGCCATAGGGTATTGTAATAAAACCCACAGAGTAATGATTAGAGCAATGAGTATTAAAGTTGTGAGTACTGCAAGAATATATAAGTTGTTAATTGACATATTTTCCTCCCCCCACCATTTCGGCAACAGCAATCTAAATACACAAATCAATGGGTATGTTTTCACCAAACCTACTATTGGGACATATGTCCTATTGTTCAACAAATATTGAAATGTGTTTCTATTCATGTTCCATGTTGAAATACTATCATTGGTGGCCTGTTGCTATCAATGTAACCTGGATGCCGTTGTAATGGCCACTGTGGTTCCATATATGCATGCATTCTGTTTGCTATGCAACTGTTCCAAATCTGGCATTTTTCTACTTGGGCAAATGAACTGTCGGGCAAACGAACTGTCAGGCAAATGAAGGTGACCCATGTAGATATGTCGACAAACATGTCTATATGTATATATATATATATATATATATATATGTGTATATATGTGTGTGTGTGTGTGTGTGTGTGTGTGTGTGTGTGTGTGTGTGTATATATATATATATATATATATATATATATATATATATGTGTGTGTGTGTGTGTGTATATATATATATATATATATATATAAATATATATATATGTGTGTGTGTGTGTGTGTGTGTGTGTGTGTGTATATATATATATATATATATATATATATATATATATATATATATATGTGTGTGTGTGTGTCTGTGTGTGTGTGGTGTGACTACATATATATATATATATATATATATATATATATATATATATATATATATATATGTGTGTGTGTGTGTGTGTGTGTGTGTGTGTGTGTGTGTGTGTGTGTGTGTGTATTGCAATCATACATCAGGTCTACTCTCTGACCCTCTCACTGCAAAACATCTGACCAAAGGCACTGTTAATGGGGTGAAAGGCCCAAAATAGGGATCTCTTGTAATTATTTTCATTATCCCTTCCTCCACAGCTGAACTGATCTGCCTTACAGCAAAATAATGAGCAATTACAAGGCTTGAAGACAGGACTCTACAGAACATAGCCACAACAAGTTACCAGTAAGCCATCTCAACTGTAAGATGCTGGGATGATTTCTCTAACATATCATGCTGAACAGTCAGTCTACCATAGGGAATGTACAATATGGAAGCACTAAACATTCTAATGATACATACACACACACACACACACACACACACACACACACACACACACACACACACACACACACACACATATATATTTTTATTTTATTTTAGTTTGTTCTTCAGTAGTCCTCGGTTTTTAATACACATATATATATATATATATATATATATATATATATATATATATATATATATATATAAATAACATATGCTCATAATGCTCATAACATGTAGTGGAGTCATACCTCAGTACCAATAGTCACAACATCTTAGTGCAAGGGACTGTAATGTAAGCATTGCAGGTATAAATGTAGAATATTGCTACAGTAACAGGGGTTGTGTCAAGAGACATGTTGTGTAGGAAGTCACTTCTGATACTGACATGTACACCATCATTTACTAACAGACATCATAAGATCATCATAGTAAAGTACCACACAAATCAAAGTAATGATCCTGTGGAATACAGCAGAGATATGACCAATAAACGTGGACAGTCTGATGCAATCTGGTCATTCCAGAGGTATACACAGAACTCCTAAGTGCAAGACACGTGGACCTAGCCTGACAAAGGGAATGTTTACAGCCATGAAAATGGAGATATCACACAAATATTGGAATAGATAATCTCACACAGTTGATGCAGTCACACGCCTGTAGGTCCTAACACATATTAAGCAGAGGAGCAGAAGTTCCAAGCCCACTTACTTCCCACTAGTTAGTGACATACATCTTCACACCATCCCACTGCTTTTTCAGAAATACACAACACATATGGTGGCCAGGCAACAGTAAATTTGACAAATATCTGGACATATCATCACACTGGGTAAATACACTGAGCTGCTAGGCATGTCACAAAGCACTGTGTAAGTAGTCATACCAATAACCGTTTACTAATGTCCAGCCTGTGTGTGTGATGGATAGGTATGCCTAAATATTTCTCTATTTCCCTTACAACTGCAGCTGAGTGGGCTGTGAATCACGAAGCCCATGGTAGTAGGTTGCAAATGCTGTGTCACAAGGCTGGTGAGTAACAATTCTGCTTGTAGTAGTCATACCAAATAAATATAAAGTAGTAGAAAGTCACCTGGCAGTATAAAAACTGTGTATGGGTTGTACTGAATAATCCAGACAATATGACAGTAATAGTTCCATATAGGTCATATTTAAATAAAACTGTAACTGCCTGGCAATAAAGTTCGAAATCCCGGACTGGTTGTGTTTACTCTGGTATTGCATGGTATTTAGTGCTGCATTCTCTGAACAGTAATGTTGTGTTAACCACTGTTACCCACACTGTGCTACATAAAAAAAAATGTCTAGGAATGTCTGTATAAGACAGTTGTAAGTACAAGATCAGATTGTGCAACCAAGAGAGACTAAGACAGAAAACACTGAAGAAATAGACAGCAACATCCAAATAGCACACTCTCATGAAACTTAAATTGTTGTATTTTTAGCAGACACAGCCATGGTTCAAATCCTGGGAGTGGCAGAAAGCTGTATGTATAATCATACCTCTCAACTGTACAGAAGTTTGCAGAATGTCCAGATAATTGGCTCATATTTTCCACCTGTTCCTCTGTCATTCTGGAAAATCAGTGTTATGATCTCAGAATTGTAGTCACTAAATATTGACATGCATTTGATTTTCAGACCTCAAAACCTTCAGAAAATATATATTAAAACAAATCTTGTTACTCTAGCAACTCTGCAAGTTTATGAGACCAATATTCAAAATATGTTCCTATTTGTAACCCAGTGTTATCAAGCTTTGTCCAGAGTGTGTGCATTAAGAGATTGACAGGTATGTAGAAACAGTCAGATAGTGTTAACAAACATTTCCTCCACAGCTCTACCAGGTAAGAGATGTAGAACTTAGCTACAATACAGTTGAAGTATACACCGTGTACAAAAACACCACTGCCAAACCGAGGCCATAGGGTATTGTAATAAAACCCACAGAGTAATGATTAGAGCAATGAGTATTAAAGTTGTGAGTACTGCAAGAATATATAAGTTGTTAATTGACATATTTTCCTCCCCCCACCATTTCGGCAACAGCAATCTAAATACACAAATCAATGGGTATGTTTTCACCAAACCTACTATTGGGACATATGTCCTATTGTTCAACAAATATTGAAATGTGTTTCTATTCATGTTCCATGTTGAAATACTATCATTGGTGGCCTGTTGCTATCAATGTAACCTGGATGCCGTTGTAATGGCCACTGTGGTTCCATATATGTATGCATTCTGTTTGCTATGCAACTGTTCCAAATCTGGCATTTTTCTACTTGGGCAAATGAACTGTCGGGCAAACGAACTGTCAGGCAAATGAAGGTGACCCATGTAGATATGTCGACATACATGTCTATATGTATATATATATATATATATATATATATATATATATATATATATATATGTGTGTGTGTGTGTATATATATATATATATATATATATATATGTGTGTGTGTGTGTGTGTGTGTGTGTGTGTGTGTGTGTGTGTGTGTGTGTGTGTGTGTGTATATATATATATATATATATATATGTGTGTGTGTGTTTGTGTGTGTGTGTGTATATATATATATATATATATATATATATATATATATATATATATATATATGTGTGTGTGTGTGTGTGTGTGTGTGTGTGTGTGTGTGTGTGTGTGTGTATTGCAATCATACGTCAGGTCTACTCTCTGACCCTCTCACTGCAAAACATCTGACCAAAGGCACTGTTAATGGGGGTGAAGGGGCCCAAAATAGGGATCTCTTGTAATTATTTTCATTATCCCTTCCTCCACAGCTGAACTGATCTGCCTTACAGCAAAATAATGAGCAATTACAAGGCTTGAAGACAGGACTCTACAGAACATAGCCACAACAAGTTACCAGTAAGCCATCTCAACTGTAAGATGCTGGGATGATTTCTCTAACATATCATGCTGAACAGTCAGTCTACCATAGGGAATGTACAATATGGAAGCACTAAACATTCTAATGATACATATACACACACACACACACACACACAAACACACACACACACACACACACACATATATATTTTTATTTTATTTTAATTTGTTCTTCAGTAGTCTTCGGTTTTTAATACACATATATATATATATATATATATATATATATATATATATATATATATATATATATATATATATATAACATATGCTCATAATGCTCATAACATGTAGTGGAGTCATACCTCAGTACCAATAGTCACAACATCTTAGTGCAAGGGACTGTAATGTAAGCATTGCAGGTATAAATGTAGAATGTTGCTACAGTGACAGGGGTTGTGTCAAGAGACATGTTGTGTAGGAAGTCACTTCTGATACTGACATGTACACCATCATTTACTAACAGACATCATAAGATCATCATAGTAAAGTACCACACAAATCAAAGTAATGATCCTGTGGAATACAGCAGAGATATGACCAATAAACGTGGACAGTCTGATGCAATCTGGTCATTCCAGAGGTATACACAGAACTCCTAAGTGCAAGACACGTGGACCTAGCCTGACAAAGGGAATGTTTACAGCCATGAAAATGGAGATATCACACAAATATTGGAATAGATAATCTCACACAGTTGATGCAGTCACACGCTCCTGTAGGTCCTAACACATATTAAGCAGAGGAGCAGAAGTTCCAAGCCCACTTACTTCCCACTAGTTAGTGACATACATCTTCACACCATCCCACTGCTTTTTCAGAAATACGCAACACATATGGTGGCCAGGCAACAGTAAATTTGACAAATATCTGGACATATCATCACACTGGGTAAATACACTGAGCTGCTAGGCATGTCACAAAGCACTGTGTAAGTAGTCATACCAATAACCGTTTACTAATGTCCAGCCTGTGTGTGTGTGATGGATAGGTATGCCTAAATATTTCTCTATTTCCCTTACAACTGCAGCTGAGTGGGCTGTGAATCACGAAGCCCATGGTAGTAGGTTGCAAATGCTGTGTCACAAGGCTGGTGAGTAACAATTCTGCTTGTAGTAGTCATACCAAATAAATATAAAGTAGTAGAAAGTCACCTGGCAGTATAAAAACTGTGTATGGGTTGTACTGAATAATCCAGACAATATGACAGTAATAGTTCCATATAGGTCATATTTAAATAAAACTGTAACTGCCTGGCAATAAAGTTCGAAATCCCGGACTGGTTGTGTTTACTCTGGTATTGCATGGTATTTAGTGCTGCATTCTCTGAACAGTAATGTTGTGTTAACCACTGTTACCCACACTGTGCTACATAAAAAAAAATGTCTAGGAATGTCTGTATAAGACAGTTGTAAGTACAAGATCAGATTGTGCAACCAAGAGAGACTAAGACAGAAAACACTGAAGAAATAGACAGCAACATCCAAATAGCACACTCTCATGAAACTTAAATTGTTGTATTTTTAGCAGACACAGCCATGGTTCAAATCCTGGGAGTGGCAGAAAGCTGTATGTATAATCATACCTCTCAACTGTACAGAAGTTTGCAGAATGTCCAGATAATTGGCTCATATTTTCCACCTGTTCCTCTGTCATTCTGGAAAATCAGTGTTATGATCTCAGAATTGTAGTCACTAAATATTGACATGCATTTGATTTTCAGACCTCAAAACCTTCAGAAAATATATATTAAAACAAATCTTGTTACTCTAGCAACTCTGCAAGTTTATGAGACCAATATTCAAAATATGTTCCTATTTGTAACCCAGTGTTATCAAGCTTTGTCCAGAGTGTGTGCATTAAGAGATTGACAGGTATGTAGAAACAGTCAGATAGTGTTAACAAACATTTCCTCCACAGCTCTACCAGGTAAGAGATGTAGAACTTAGCTACAATACAGTTGAAGTATACACCGTGTACAAAAACACCACTGCCAAACCAAGGCCATAGGGTATTGTAATAAAACCCACAGAGTAATGATTAGAGCAATGAGTATTAAAGTTGTGAGTACTGCAAGAATATATAAGTTGTTAATTGACATATTTTCCTCCCCACCATTTCGGCAACAGCAATCTAAATACACAAATCAATGGGTATGTTTTCACCAAACCTACTATTGGGACATATGTCCTATTGTTCAACAAATATTGAAATGTGTTTCTATTCATGTTCCATGTTGAAATACTATCATTGGTGGCCTGTTGCTATCAATGTAACCTGGATGCCGTTGTAATGGCCACTGTGGTTCCATATATGTATGCATTCTGTTTGCTATGCAACTGTTCCAAATCTGGCATTTTTCTACTTGGGCAAATGAACTGTCGGGCAAACGAACTGTCAGGCAAATGAAGGTGACCCATGTAGATATGTCGACATACATGTCTATATGTATATATATATATATATATATATATATATATATATATATATATATATGTGTGTGTGTGTGTGTGTATATATATATATCTATATATATAT
>NC_056737.1:1881102299-1881274799 GCF_019279795.1 Protopterus annectens | reverse complement strand
CCTCCTGTTTGTTGGCCTGTCTCCACAGTGTATGTTGTAAGAGGTATTTTCAACTACCCTCTGTGATGCTGTTTGTCAGACACCCACATGAAGTTCTGCTCACATTGAAGGAAAAGGGCCAACACCCACATGAAGTGCTTAGTTATAGGAATGCAATTCCATGCAATTGTCTGTAGGAATGATACCACAGCTGTTCCACATGCAATTAGCATGTGGGGGACTGCAATTCATGCACAGGTCAGCAGCTGATCATGAGCATTACTTACAAAACTCAAGCTGCTGCCTATGCAAAACAGATGTACTTTTCCACATCCACCAGACAGAGAGAGAGAGAGAGAGAGAGAGAGAGACAGAGACAAAGTAAGAAAGGAAGGGAGTAAGAAAGTAAGAGCCAAGCATGTTTGTGTATGATCCATTGGTTGAGAGTGGTATCTGTGCATTATAATGGTTTCCTATATTGTTTACTAATCCAAACTGTCACATAGTAATTGAACATGGCTGTGCACATTTATGGCTGAGGATTGTCTACAACAACCTCTACAGTGTTTGAAAACTGTTGGCCTTGTAATGTGGACATCGGGACATATAGGTCCTCAATATAATGATGTAGCAAAACCCACACTGCAATGGATCATCTCATTACACACTCACCCCAACACCCACACAGAATGCTGATGACACACATACAAATGTATACTTACCAGTACTGAGTTTCAAACCACTACCCGGCTATGTATTGCTATTACAGTGTTACACAGTTATTGCACATGCCACAGAGCTTACATGTTGGAGAGCTGTCCAAAGGTATCCTTGAAGGTGAGTGACATCAGCAACAGTGTTAAAGGAAGAGTAAGGGAAGTGTAGTAAGTGAATGTCCACAAAATCAGGTATCAACGACGACACACACTCTCTCAGAGAAACACACATATTATCACAGTGGGCAGGATCAGGATTAGAATGCTTACATAACTAGTTTGCTACACTCCAGCATTACACAGTTATCGCAAGCACCACAGAGCTTATAGGGTTGAAACATGGCCAAATGGTTATTTCAAGGTGAATGACATCTGCAGGCATGCTAATGTAGGGCAATGTGAGGTGTAGTGAGTGTGAATGACTTCAGAATCATTCATATCCACACACACACACACACACACACACACACACACACACACACACACACTTGCCAGTACTGAGATGTATAGGTTCATTGCTTCACATGTGTGTAGTAGGTGAATGGGCCTGAAGGCTGTACAAGGCTAGGCAAAGGGAATACCTTGGCATAAGGCCACATGACAATAGTATCCATTGTGGCTCAGGGGTGTAGTCCCTGGAGTGGTCCCCAGGTGTCTGTATTGTATTCACCATCCACTAATCTGGGTTACTATTGTGGGTGGCCAGTGATGTGCACTGCTTCCCATGTATATGAGCTATACTCCATAACATGGACAGTGTCTGGGTTGTGCACATTTCCCACATGTATGTTCTTTGATGTGTAGAAGTGTACTTGAGGTCTCTGGGGCATGTTGTGTGGACAGATTGTTGTCTTCTGATGTAGCATTCCTGACCTCATTTAGTGAGACCTGGCTATGTAACTGAGGTTGTGCTTGCACCTACATTAACAGCATGATACAGGTATTCAGTGGTGTTAGTGGCATCTGCCCATACAGGGCATGTGTATAAGGCATGGTAATCCCTTTGTGGGTTATGTTTTCAGACTCTACAGTTGTTGCAGGAGCTTGGTGAGGAACATAGCAAATGGGCCACTGTAGGCATTTATTTGCCTACTGCGGGAATGGAACAGGGTGCCATGTCCTTTTTCTTGCTGGATAACACACACTCAGTCAGAAGATGTAACACAGCAAAGTACTTTCTGATGTCAGTGACACTGTTGTGGTCAACAGGCATGTAGTCCGCTGCAATCACACTGTGGTTACTATCTGTGAGGCAATATGCAGGTAACTACCAATGTAGTGTTTTTTACCTTGCCAAGTGTGTTTGTGTATGATACATGGGTGGAGAATGTTCTCTGAGTAATAGAAGGATTGCTTATATTGTTCACCAATCCATAATATCACATGTAGGGCTATGGATTGTCTACACAAGCCTCTCTGGTGTTTGACATCTGTTGTCCCTGTAAGGTGGACATTGTGACATATACTAGGTCCTCAACATAATAATTTAGCAAAACCCACCCCCCACAGCAACCTCCACACAGGATACTGATGACACACAGACACACACACACACACACACACACACACACACACACACACACACACACACACGCACACACACACACACACTTGCCAGTACTGAGATTCAAACCCCTACATAGCTATGTATTGCTGCTATAGTGTACCACATTTATCGTTGCATGTGCCATGGAGCTTAGAGGATGGATATTTTCCCAAGGTACTTCTAAGGTGAGGAACATCACCAGCCCTTGTAAATAAAGGCATTGGGTGATGTAGTGGGTGAGAGATCCCAAAAATAATTTTACCCTACACACACATTTACATTTGCCAGGGCTGAGGCTCAAACCTCTATGTAACAATCTTTAAGGACCATTATGTTACACATTTACCACATGCACCACTGACCTGACATGGTTTAGGGTTGGAAATAGGTACTTTTAAAGTCGGTGATATCTGCAGGACTTCTAAAGTCAGGCTTTGAGATATGTACTGAGTGTAAATGGGGCCAAAATCTTTGAGGTACAGACATACATATGTACACACACAAACCCTTGTCACAGATGAGATTAAACTCATACCTATGTAGTTACTGCTACTGCATTGTTCCACATTTATGGCATGCACCATGGAGCTTATATGTTGAAGAGCTTTCTGCAGGTATCCTTGAAAGTGACTAACATCAGCAGCAGTGCTAAAAGAGGGGTAAGGGAAGAGTAGTAAGTGTGAATGTCCATAAAACCAGGTATCATTTTAGACACACACACTATCTCTCACACAAATACACACAGTTGCCATCTCGGGGATTAGAACTCCTACCTAGCTAGTATGCTACACTATAGTATTACACAATTATCACAAGCACCACAGAGCTTATGGGGCTGGCACTTCTCTAAAGGGCTATTTCAAGGTGACTGACATCAGTAGGCTTGCTAAAGTAGGGCAATGGGAGGTCCAGTGACTGTGAATGGCCTCAAAATTATTCTTCACCCACCCACACACAGAGTTTCACAGTTGCCATATCTGGGATTAGAACTCCTATCTAACTAGTATGCTACACTATAACATTACACAGATATCACAAGCACCACAGAGCTTATGGGGCTAGCACTTGTCCAAAAGGCTATTTCAAGGTGACTGACATCAGCAGGCTTGCTAAAGTAGGGCAATGGGAGGTGTAGTGACTGTGAAGGGATTTAAAATCATTCATCTGCGCACACACACACACACACACACACACACACACACACACACACACGCACACAGTTTCCATGTTTGGGATTAGAACTCCTTCCTAACTATTTTTCTACACTACAATATTACAACCGTATCACAGGTGCCACTCAGGTTATAGGGTTAAGACTTAGCCAGGGGGTTATTTCAAGGTGACTGACCAGCAGGAGTGCTAACATGGGCAATGGGAAGTGCAGTGTGTGTGAATGGGCCATAAACCATTCCTCTGGAAACACACACACAATCAGTCACACACAACTTTACATTTGACAGGACTGGGTATACAAATGTTAGATGAATACTGATTTGTACTATCATGTTACACATTTATCACAAGCACCACAGACACTATAGGGCTGAGGGCTACCAAAAGCAATGTCTACAGTAATTGACATCAACACATCATGTGATATTGGTCAATTGGATGTGTGGTGGGTGGGACAGGCCTCATGATGGAAATCTATATGTCACTGTCTGTCTCTCTCTTCCCCACATCTCTGTGTGTGTATGTTTGACATATTATAGAGTGTTGACCTTGAATATGTGTGAGTATTCCTATCCAATGTGTGTGCAAAGCATGAATGGTGTACAATGTGGTGTGTGTGCACAGACATCTGCGATTGACAGATATGTATAGTCCACTGTGTTGTCAGACACGGGCTTCATTTCTCTAAATGTAGGAGCATGCCCAGTATGACCTTCTGTACTGAGTGTGTGAGTCCATTCCAGGTAGGTTGTACTCCAATCCAGGATTTGGTGTTCTACACCTACAGCTAGCAACCTGTTTCTGTAGGATATCTGTAGATAGGTTGACAATATGCAGTCACGATGAGTGACAGATAGTGGGATACTGTAACTATTTTGTCTGTGCTGCTTGTGTTACATGGTTGGTGTTAGCAGAGATATGCAGACATATGTACTGCTTTACACTGTGATGTATTGTGTCAACTACTGACATATATACTTATTTGCTCACAGTTATCTCCTGGGAAATGCAAGATGAATGAAGATGTGTCCAGTATTGTGATCTGCAGCCTACATATTCTTCCACACTATTGCCATTCTGGAGGAGTAGCTGCAGATACTTGCTGATGGGTTTGTGTAAATGGTCCAGCACCTTAGTACTGTGGTGGCTGAAGATCCCCTTCTTGTACATATATCAACGTAACAGAATGGCCATCTCCTGCTGTAGGCATACCTCTCAGCTGTACAAATTCACCCAGATTACCTAGATGCAGGGCTCATATATCTGGTCAGTTCCCCTTCACATTGTGGTTTACAAGCAGGTTTGTAGCCACCCATTATTGGGATTACAGTCAAGAGTAGTATGGGCACACATCAGAGTTTCAGACTTCATGCACTCCATGATGTCCATGCTTCTACATCCCCCACTCTGTTATTCTATCCTCTTCCTAATATTATGCGAGAGATATCTAAGAAGTATCCCTATAGTTGTCCCTTCACCCCAGTGGTATTTAGGGGTTGGTCCACAGTTCATGCAGTAGGACATGGTGGGCATGCTACTGGGATTTGTCAACATGGCCTTGCATTTGTGTTCTGTTGACTGTGTTATGCTGTTAGTTATGACCCCATGAGATAACTATACATTGGCAGTACAGATGAGGCACAGGCCTTTGACAGAGGACTGTAGGGTATTTAGTACTGATGTCATCTGTAGCAGGCCAGTGCATTCTGTCACTTCTACATTCCCAGGCTCCAAGCCACTGGATTCTCCTGGGGTGACAAGGTAAGTGTGTGAGGTGTTAATTGCAATAGTTCCTGTCCATATTAATCCATTGGTCTGGATGCTGGCAGGGTGCTGCTTACAGTTAGGGACACACCTGCATGGAACACCTCTTCAGCATGCTGCATTCTGTTGGTATTCCCATACAGAAGTGGGGGTCATACTGTACTCATTCCCAACAGCAGGGATATGACCTGTGATAAACCTGTGGCTGATGGTGGGATGAGCTGAGTGCATGTGTGATATGGAAGCTTCTTGCAGCTGACTCGCAGATATACCTGGGACATTCCCCTTATGCTGCCTTGTGCAGGGAAATCGGCAGTCTCTCTTTACTTCATAACTGTGCCTTTTGTGGTCTGTCACTGATTGGCCAGACTGTATCAGTATTCCATACTACACAGACAACTAATGTGCTGCTAACCTGTATGCACAATTCCAAAGATGTGTGCAGTTGACAGTTACATTTTATGTACTCTGTCTAGGATAATTCCACCTGTGTACTGTGTGTATGTCTGGGCCCACATTCATGGCATGTCCATCTTTCAGATGGTGACAGATAGTGACATATGGACAGTGAGTATGGACAATTGCTGACATGGGTATTGCTGAGATGCATTGTGGTTGGCACTGCAGTTGTCGGAACATGGCCCTGTCATCAACAGTACTGGGCACAAGCCACCGAGACACAACCCTCCATGCCTACATGCTGACCACTTCCAGACAATACTGAACACACAACAACCTAACACACAGACCCCTGCATATTGTACACATGCAACAATCTATCCTGTAAATTGGGCCAGCTCAGGTAATCTGTGCTCCACTGTTATTAACCCACACATACATGTTGCTGCATTTCTACATATGATTGTTGGGGGCGGCACATCTGACAACTGTAAACATTTACTATGACTGTACTGGTATTTCAGGTCCTCTGTTGGCTCCCATTTCATTTTGTGTTCTGACCTATCATGCAGACTAGAGGCATATCAGTAGAGTACAGATCTTAGATTTTATTGACCTACATTTCAGTTTCAGACTTCTTACCCTTCAGAACTAACATACAACTGCCAGACCTGTTGTAGTCTGTCTGTGTAGGTCTGGAGGGGGGCTGTTCACCATTGCCATCAATTGGAGGCTTTAGCACAGCCTTTCTTTATGGTCATCTACACCTGTCCTGCTGGCTGAGGCTGGTGTTGGGAATGTGAGCCTCATTGACATGCATGTGTGTGTCCAATGAACACACATTTGGGCCACCACATGTACTGCAGTGGGATTTGCTACCTTGTCTAGTACTGCCAACTTTGTTGACACCAGTATCTGTTATAGATTTCATGATGCCCATATAGGTGTCCACTGGTTTACTATCACAATGCCGACGTGCAATTGCACAGCTATGAAGTATTCGAACAACAGATGTTCGAATACTTCATAGTTCGGCAGGTTATGTGAGCGAATGTTATCATTGCGAATGGACTGTGCATTTGCAATTATAATGTTCGCTCATGTGAGGGGATCGCGGTACAGTGCGGTTAGGGAAATACATCCCTTTCCTCACTGTAGTGCGATCTCGGAGTTGGAATATTAAGTTGAGGGGGTGTCGGGGGCACAGCCCCCCACAGGGGGTTGCAGAGGGGCTTGCCCCCCTGCGTAACTGTGAGTTTAGGCTAGTTAGGTAGGGAGTTACGGGATGGGTGGGAGTTCTGTTGATTGTCGTAAATGTCGCGAGCAACATTTTCGACAATACACAGCTGTTTTCGTCATTAGGGACATACGGAAATGTTAATTTCCGATGTTTAAATTCAAACATGAAGGCACTTTTTCTTTTAAGTTTTGACTTTATGATAGTAAACCAGTGTCCACTGTCTGCTGCCATGCCATTCAGCCACCCGATTCTCTTGCATGCTCAAATCCATACCATAGATACAACTAGCAGAGCATACTACTCCATTCAGCAATTGTTAGGAAGAGTGACTTACTTTGTGGCTGTGCCAGTATTGAGGACGGTGCTGGAGGGCTGAGTATGTCGGATGCACATAGTACACTCCCTATACATGGTAAAGCACAGGTAGTGTCATGTTTGGCATCCCCTTTATTGTATGTGCAAGTCAGAGAGAGGTGTCATTCCCTGGGTCCCTACCATGCCAGATGTGGGAATCGTGATAGCTTCCAGCGCTGCCAGCACACACATTCAAGATAACACCCTGGGCATCACACATGACCTGGCAGTTGATGGAGGGGAAGCCTTTGCAGTTTATGTACACCCGAACCCGCTCACTGGGCGGTGCTTTGATGTGTATGTGTGTGCAGTCTATAGCACCCACTACCTCAGGGTATTCTGCTATTTGGTGGAAGTGATGTTAATTGCTGGTCAATGCCTCATGGGTGTTGAGGAAATATATGTGCTCACTTGCATGTGCTGACATGGCATCCAGGAACTGGTGGAGTATCCTGGATGCTGATGCCTGTGAGATCCCCATGATATCCCCAGTTGTGCTTTGGAAGGTACCTGTGGCTAGTATTCTTAAGCCTACACATACCATGGTATCCACTAGGATGGGTTCCCCTCTGTTGGTTCTGTGTGTGAGGCGTTGCTGACACAGCTCAACAATTTGCTGTAGAATGTCCCTGTCCACCCTATAGCACTCCACTATCTCCAGCTCATGTAGCCCCTGGTAGCTTGCCCTGGGTCTGTACGCTCTTCTCCTCCTCCTTCTCCTCCTCACTGTGGGTTGGTTGTCAGCATTCACATCCTCACCACCCTCAGTCTCTTCCACATAGTGATGTATGAGAGCAACAGCAGCCCCTAACATTTTTAGTTTTGCCAGGTAAAATTTCCCCATCTGTGTACAGCAGTAGTGTAGAGTTTGTGGGAAAAACCAGAGTAAAAGGTGTTTGCATAGTTTATAGTAGTGTGCTGGGTTGGGTTGCTGCCTGTGTAATTGGCTGATTCTGATACATTTCACCTGCCAGCTATGCTGGTTCTCCTTGATTGCCCTCCTACTGCTGTTTTCCCTTCCCATTGCCTTCCCGTTTAAGCTCTGAAGTGCCACGCATACCCAGTGCTCAGATGTGAACAGAGCTGCTATTTCCTGTGTTTTTTATTTGTTTGTTTGTTTAAAACCCAGTGAGTGCCATGTACACCCGTTTAGGCAATGTAAACACTGCTAGGCAACCTCAGACACACCCCCTTCCTTAGCTGTGCTTAGCTAAGGGCAAACAAGGGCCATAGAGCTCCAATAAGCTTACAGCATACATGGCACTCCCCCTTATGAAGTCATTTACCTCTTATGCTTATACCATGGTGTTGCTGCACCTACACGATTGGGTGCAAGCTAACACTGAGAGGAATTCTGTGATTCAGTATCAATCCCCTCATTTGCATAAAACAAAATGCTAGTTCATAGTTACCACACTCACGCCTTCCCCCTTAGCAACCACTATTCTCTAGAATTGTTGTCTTATGCATGCCATTGACCATCATGGCAAAATGCTGATTTGGATTGAAAAGCTTATTTCCAACTTTTTTCATATTTTTTGGGAGGATCCCATTTGCACACTGCTGCCCTATGCCTAAACAGCCGAAATTGGTAAAAAAAAATAAAAGTATTTTTATAATTTTGCAACTGTTTCCCATGCCAAGGGCCATATATTTGGCCATTGGCATGCCTACTACATTGAACACATGCTTTCTTTGGAGCTGTCATGCCTCTGTTTTGTAATTTGCAGAAATGTATTCGGTTAGTAACCGAGTACATTTCTACGGGTTACACTATTCCTGCACAGACACCTGCCTGCTTCTTGGATTGCTAATTCACCTCATTTGCATGGTTTCCACAAGCAAATGAGGTAATTAGCATATAGCAATGGTGTCCGTGCAGGAATACTGTAGGAGCACTCGTGCATATCCCAGGAGCTCGTTCCTGGATTGCTTGTCGGCCATATTGCATGCAGCAGCTCTTGCACTATTCCTGCACACCGTGCAGAGCTTGCTGAATCCTGGAGTTAGTTTTAAATATTTCAAGTTATAGCAAAGAAACAAGCACCTGTGTTGGTGTATTATTCATCTAACAAGAGACTAATTGTATTTGAATTATGAGATTAACTGAGGAACAGCATTTTATTTACTCTACTGACACATCCAGGTGTTTTTCTAGAAGCCATCTAATAGCATCTCTAGGAGTCTAATGCTGCCTCTTCATATTTACATTAACAACTGCACATCTATCTTCCCTGTAGGATGAAGTATTTTATTGTAAAAGTTAGAAGCTGAACAATACAACTGCATTGATACATGACATCTGTATAACACAGCTGGAGAGATATTAACTGAAGTTCATACGCTAATTATGCATAACCCCAGACTGTTCATATTTCTTAAATATCTAACAGCTAAACAACACAGACAGAATTGATATAGCAACACTCTCTAAATGATTTGGAAAAATGTTATGAATAATATGCAGATTAAGCTGTTACTGAATATATATATATATATATATATATATATATATATATATATATATATATATATATAAAGTATGTATAAAATTGTTTGCAAAACATGTAATTATTACTTACTGTATTTATTGTTGCTTAAAATTAATTTTAAGACTTGGAATCTAATGAATGCTGCCACTATATATCTGAGACTGTGCCTAACTTAGGGTTCTAAACATACAAGCATTTATTTGCAATGCGAGTTTATAAGATTATTTTAAAGATTTATATGAAAGTTATAGTATAAGCTGCAGTGGAGGCAAAGAAAAGCAAAATTGGCAAATGTTTAATTGTACGAGGTGACAAATAAGACTGCCTTGACATGATTTTTGATTTTTCCCATCCTGCCCACCATGATCCACTTCCATTCTTAAGTCAAACGTTTCTTGAGCTACATGTGCCTCTCATAATTGTGACTTTAGTAGCCCATTCCACTCTTCTCCAGTATCATACTGGGAAGGCTTTACTTTTAAACTAATTGAATTTGTCACCCCCTTTACCCCCACCCCCACCCCCAACAGGAATCTGCAGTAGCTATGGCTTTAACCACCTTTCCGAATTGCCTTTAAAATCTCTGATCAAGTTCTGGGTATATCCTACAAACAGAATAGAAAACAGGCAAAAGAATGTAACTGCAGAAAATAAAATAAAATCAAATTGAAAAAATTAAGTATTCAAGAATGAGATATGAAAGGGGTTGAATGGGCAGGACAAAAACAGGGGAGGAGAGTTTTGTGAGATTTTCTGGATGATATATTAAAGTTTGAAATTAAACCTCAACAAAAAAACAACTGGTTTATTTCATATTTCTGTGAGGTGAAGCATCACAGAGTACCTTAACTGTGTGGAGTCAGGAGGCATACCTGCTATCTCTCTTTGACTTAGTCATATCTGACCCTGTTTAATGACAGGCAGCATTGTATTAATCTTTCTAGAATGTCATTTAATGCTTTTCTCAGATATATCTGCAAGTTATCACTGGCTGCCATTGTGCACCTTCACAGTGGGGATGTTTCTTTGCTGTGAGTTTCATTGCCATATATTGTAACATGGGAGGTGGCATTATGCTTTACAGGATTTTTCCTCTTTTCCTCACTGTGGTGTGACTGTAGAGCTGATATAGATAATTTTAGGAGAATAGGGGCTTGAGCCCTGTAATAAAGATTGTTTTCTGTTTTTATAGTTTTTCAACTTACCGTTTTCAAAAGCATACTTTTGGTAAATGGCGAGTCAGACTTTCATAGGTAAAACTTTTCCCATACAACATGATTCATAGGTTCATAGGTTGGTACTAGGCTGTTGGCCCAAGGGCCTAAGTAAGCCTAGCCAACAAGGTTCCCTGGCTTACACCACCCAAGAAAGTTATTTTCCTGTGCTCTTGTCAAGCAGAGCCATAGAAGTGATCCCTGGGGTGCATTTCCTATTTTCCATCCACTCATCAAGAATTTTCTTGAAGAGTGCTAATGAGGAACTTTGCTTGACATAGATGGGTAGCTTGTTCCAGAGTATGGGAAGTCTCTGGGACAGGAATCAATCCCTCCAGCATGTCCTGTTTATTGTGGTAACAAAGTTTAGGTCCCTAGAGTGTGTAGCTCAGAGGGATTGGGAATACCATAGGCGTTCCTCAGGGCTCGATACTGGGCCCACTTCTGTTTTCCATCTTCATAAATGACCTTCAATCAGTCATCCCTAAATCCACCTGCATACAATATGCCGACGACTCCACCTTAATCTGCTCCGACGTCTCCCTCTCGAATCTCCAAATGACCACACAACATTGTTTTTCACTAGTTGAAAAATGGTTCACTGACTTAAAACTTCTACTTAACCCAGCTAAAACCAAACTATTACTTTTCTTCCCCAACGTCTTCTCACCTCTAGGTAAAGAACTCCCAAACACTAACAACATAACCTTTCATATTAAATCCAATAATGGGACCCTCATAACCCCTGTCACCAGTACCAAACTGCTAGGTGTCACTATTGATCATAAGCTCAAATTTGACATACACATTACCCAAACAGTTAAGTCTGTTAACAAAAACTAGGATCTATGTACAGAATTAAAACTTCCTAACTCCCACTACCAAATTAACTATTGCTCGCACCCATCTCCTCTCTTCCCTCCTCTATGCTTCCCGATCCTCTCTTTTCTCAATAAACGTGAACTTAACATGCTCTCTCTTGCCTATAACCACATTGCCAGATTTATTACAGGTTCCCTTATCGAACCCATCATTGCCTTAATCTGCGAAGACTTGGCTGGTTGGAACTGCCAAATCTCCTCAAACTTAGCCAACTCTTGAAGCTTATAAAATAATCAACCATCCTGATAGAACTCCCTCACTGTGCAAAATTCTCACTCCATATACTACCCTCAACAGTCTCCGATCATCAAACAGCATCCAGATCCTAACCATTAAAGCAAAAACTCAGGTGGGGATGCCCTTTACGTAATTCCATTGGCAAGCAGTGGAACTCCTGCCAAACAACCTTAGACTTACTACTTGGCGCTCAATCATTTCAAAGCTAACCTTAAAGAATATCTCTCCACACAATGGACATGCCCATGTCGTGAACCTGACTAACTACATATCTCATAACTTCTAGTTCCACTTCCTAGCCCATTTCCTAATTGCAGATCTCTAAAATTTCTCTTTCCTTTTAGTAATAAGGAAAAATCTCTGATTTCAGTCTATTTTCCAGTATCTGTAACGAAATCAATGTTTTTGTATAATTTCCTGTCTGTCCTTTTGTCTTATATAACATCTATGTAAATTTTCATTCCTGCATATGTAAGCTATATTCTCTTGTTGTAACAATACTTTGAATCTTGCAATTTAATTATGTACTTCTATTGTGTATTGGAGCTTTTCTCCTCGGGCCTCTACTGAAAACGGATATGTATCCAGCTAGACCAGCCCGGTTAACAAATGTAAAATAAAATAAATAATAAATATAAATAATTTATTTAAATGTAGCATGTCCAATAGCTCTGAGTTTGACATAGCTTTATATGTTAGGCAGAGATCACCTTGGAGTAGGTGATATGCTATGGAGTAAAGGTGGAGTTTTTTGAGAAGGTCAGTGTAGGGCATCTATTAGAGGCAAGTAATCCTCTTTGTGAGGTACTTCTGTGGCCTTTCCAGCTGCTGCAGCTGTCTTGTGAGGTACATTCCAAAAGGGGTGTTGTACTCTATAATGGGTCTAATGAGTGTAGAGTAAAGGGGAACAATAACCTCTTTTTTTCTGGATGAGAACCCTTTTGTGATGAGGTGTGCCACATAGAAGAATTTCCTGACTTCTGTGGCGATGTGTCCACCTGGGTCCCAAGGTCTCACATTCTGCATTAAGTAGTCTGCTGCCTATGTGGTAGTTCATGGGTGCAGAGTTTTTATCAAAGGGGATGGCAATGCACTTTTTGGAATTGTGCTTGAGGCCATGCCTCTGACACCAGGCATCTGTCTTAGTGAGGTCCTTCTGTAGGATGTCCACATCATTTGGGGACTCGATTATGGCTCCTAGTTTGCAGTCATCTGTGAACTTCGTTACCCAAAGGCCTTCTGTGTCAGCCTGTACTTCACAGAAGTAGATGCCAAACAGGAGATGTCCCAGGACTGAACCCTGTGGTACTCCACTTGTCACTGGTTTGAAGTCAGATTTGGAGTCTGCAACCTTTACAGTGTGGGTTCTATCAGTGAGCCAACTGGCAACCCATCTTGTGATGTAGGGATTTACACCTAGTTTAGTGAGTTTAGCTATAATTCCAGAATGGAGGATGGTGTTGAAAGCCTTGCCGTGGTCAAGATAGGCTGTGTGAACCACCTTACCTTTGTCTACGGCTTTGATGACTGCCTCAAAGAAGTCGATCAGGTTCAAGAGGCATGATCTGCCTTTCACAAACCCAAACTGGGTGGGGTTCAGAGTTTGGGGTTACCAATGTCTTTGTTTATGAGTTCCATGATAATACGTTCCATGGCCTTACAGACCAGGCTCGTCAGGCTAATAGGACAATAGTTCCTGGTATCAGTGGTGGCTCTCCCTTTGTGGAGTGGGATAACTGTTGCTATGCACCATTCAGTGGGCACAAAGCTTTACGTGAGGCTATGATTGAGCATGGTGCTTAGGTGGGGAGCCAGTTCATTGTGAAGTTCATGTAAAACGCAGCCTGGGATGTTGTCCAGTCCCATGGATGCTGTGTTTTTGGCTTTAGAGAGTGCAGCTTTTACCTGCGTAGTTGTGATTACAGGGACTCTACATTCTTCCTGTATAGATATGGGCCCTTTAGGGGGTAAGAGGGGGGGGGGTAAAGTTAGCAATGAACCTATCTGCCAGGATGTTGGCAATATCAGTTGGTTCTGTAATTTTCGTGCCGTTGTGCTGTAACTAAGAGCAGATCTGGGTGTTGCCATTGAGATTCTTGACATAGCTATAGAATGCTTTGTGGTTGTCCCTAGAATCAGTGGCAATTTTGGTTTTGTAGCTAGCTTTGCAGGATCTTATAAGGGATCTCAGCTTCTTATTGAGGCTGACCAGGGAGCTTCTCCACTGATGGGATTTTACTCTCTTTTGCAACAGTTTTGTCCTTCTGTTGTAGAGTTTGATTATGGCAGGAGACCACCAGGCTGGCTTCCTTTTTTTGGAGGACAACATCTTGGTTCTGTTTGGGATAGCACAATCCATGCACTCGTAGAAATGCTTATAGAGTGCATTTGTGTAGGATTCAACAGTCATAACTGTATTGTCCATCTGCATGGGTGTCATGAAGTTCACCACTTCTGTCTTAAGAAACATGAATTTAGTTTTGGAGAATTTTTTTACAGTGGTTTCCTTAATTGGGGGTGGGATGTGGATATCTAGGGTAATTAGCTTATGGTCGGATCTGACCAATGAGGAGTTGACTTCAAGTGTGGAGCACTGGTCACTCATGTTGGTATTGACTAGGTCTAGGATATTGTGAAATGAAAACCACCCCCAAAGCTGAAGATAGCTGGAATAAATGCTGCCAATCCATATGAATAAAATCCAAAAGCTTTTATTGTAAATAAGTGAGCGCTTTCACGATGATCAACATTGGTTTATCAGACAACATACCCCCAAACATCTGCCCTATATATATATATATACATATGACAAAATTTAAAATAATCAATCTGTTATCAGAACAAATTAAGCATCAATCATCCCATCCTAGAGGTACAGATTCATAAAAAAATGTAGTGTTGCTGAAAGTAATAAAACTTTCACAGTGCGTGTGTGCGTGCGTGCATGCGTGCGTGCATGCGTGTGTGTGTGTGTGTGTGTGTGTGTGTGTGCATGTGCAAATCGAATCTCAAAGTGTCTGTGTGTCAGCTACTTGGAGAAGGGACATGAAGCACTGTTTTCACAGAGAGAGTGGTGAACTACTTTTCTTGGGCTCAGTTGAGGACTTAACTCCACAGCTGTACCAGTGGGGAATCTTATTGGGAACAGGGAGGGACACAGATAGGAAACCCAGACCACAGACTGAGAATGTTCCCTATGCAGTGAGTTCTGCATCTGGAAATACTGAGTGTATCCATTTATATTCCAAGTGAACATCCCACTCTAGTGTCAGTGGTGAGGACTCAGGCTCCTTGATTACTGGCCCCGAGAGTGTAGAGCCTGCGTCTATTTTACATCACCAGAATGAATCTTTATCGAATACCAATCCATCAACACCTATACAATGAAACCCAAATCAGCAAACACTGAAAGTTTTCCCAGGGCAAGGAAAAACTTGCTCCTTAGCATATTAGAACACACACAGCACTAAATCAACCCCACCCAAGTAGAGGGCTTTGCCCTCACAACCCACCACCCCAACTATATATACCAACTCCAAGATCGTACTACAGTGGGGAAAAAGGCAATGTTGTGGTGCTGACCACATGCTTCCTTAACATGGGAAAACTTTTGCGGTTTGCAGAACTGAATTTCATTGTACAGATGTTGATGGATTGGTATTCGCTGAAGATACACTTTGATAAGGTAATATAGACCTGTAGAGCTCAACACTGACTTACTCTAAAACAGTTAAACTGGCTTCACCTGACACATGGACTGACTCACAGCTATTAACAATACCTAAGCTACTTCACAACCCTGAAAAATACAGCATTGAACAGTATCATTCAGCAATATTATCTAAATAGAAATATACAGTCAACCAAAAAATATGTGCTCAAAATAACTAAGTCAACAAAAACTGCAGGTGATTTGGTGTATTCAAATTGAATATCAAATGAATAGAATTACCTCCCAGCTCAGTTGAGACAGCACAGCAAAATTAAGGCATGTAAGTGGCAACTCAGACATCTCAGGGATACCTGGATATGCACCTGTACATTTCCAGACTAGATTCAAAAGTACATAATTGTATATATCCCTGTGGATCCCTGTGCAAGGCCAGACTTACAAATGCATAAGGAATCCAATAATTAAACACAGTATAAATCTTCACAGCTGCATCTTTAATATCCAATCCCCACATGCCACTATTTCAGTTTTCATCCCTCGAACTTCCCCTACTAATAAACCTCTTCTCTTATTCATTTATTCTAGTCTGTTCTTCATAATTTCATTTACTTACAAAATCTCTCATGCCCTCTCAAATCATACTTGCCTGCTAAGACCTTTTTAGAAGTAATAAATACTGATAGAAAGAATGTCAACAGCTAATGTTTTTGAAAGTGGTAAGGTTGGTTGGCATGATGAGTTGGCATGTCTATGGTGTATTATGTGTGTTAGATCTATGTTTGGTTTTATTAAATGGGAAAGTAGTAGGGTTACAAAAATATAGATTTTTTTCTCTTTATTTATTTATTTTTACGGAGAACCCATTGCCAGTTCTGTATCTCATTTTGCCCCAACAGTGATTACATCCTATAGTGGGATCTCCCACTTGTTCAGGTTTGTGAACCATGGTGTTGGTTTATATAAGTACAGGCGGCTAGGTGCATGGTGACTTGCTCCCTCTAAAAACACTTTATTTCATATATTTGTTAACAGAAAATATTTTGATATATCTCAAACACATACACGCAGATATCTATGTTGAGAGAGGCAAGGAGATATAAGTTTTAACAAATTAAACCAAAAACAACAGTACTTGCACAGAGAAACATCCTTTGTTTTCATTTCTAGATGCTCCACCCATTGCATGTTGGCTATCAAGCCTCCTCATAGTGGAATCAAGTGCATTTGTTCTCTAGTAGAGAGGAATCCACAGATCTGCTAGGATGAGATTCACTGAGAGGTTCTGTCATTCCATTCAGGCAACCATCAGGGAGTCAGTGCAAATGCTAGTATCCTGACATTGACAGCATGTTTTATAAACCCCAAGCCCTCCCCCTGAGCAAGATGAAGGAATACCCACACCATCATAATGCCTAACAAAGGCATCCTCCTGTAAATATATGTTAGCTACCAACAGTCAGTGGGTTGGTGAGTTGTAAATCCACCTGAAGAATGCCCACTACATCATGATAATGTCGGTACCCATCATTCTGATCAAGGGAAAGTTTGGGGCTTACACAACATGCTGCCATTTTCAGGATACTGATGAATGCACAGAATCCCATCTTCTAATGGTTTGTAGCTGTACACATCCTACTTGTTTCCTTATTCCCTCTAGGATGGTCATGTCTATCCTCCCCTGGCAGTGTCATTAAGTACTTGAATGACTAGTTGCATTTTTGAATATCTTGGGCCATAATGAATGCTTTATTCTTTTGCACCAGTGGTGTGGGCAGATGGAAATTGCTATTTTATCACTGCAGTGGTAAGACGGAAAAGGAAAATATAAAGCATAACTTTATAAATGTATACTCTGTATTTGCTTATAAGCACCATGCAGATGTTGTTAGCCTTAGATTAACACTTTTTCTGAACATAATGTGAAATTCATTACTATGAACAGTGCATCTCATATAGAAACAGATAGCTTTATGGTCGACTCTTGCAAATGAAAATTCTGAGCCAAATAAAGAAAATCATTCATTGCAGAGATAAAATGCCTGCTTCAGTTTCCCTGCCAAAAAAGAACTCTGATTCACAAAGCTCTGACATTAGCTATTTTCCAAATTACTCATGTCATTGCATATATCACACTGTAACATGAAATAGCTTTGAATGATGTGACATGTTTCTGTGCGACAGAGCAGAAAATGGAATTTGTATGCTGACAAGGATGACAAGCCCCACATTCAGGTTCAGGTTAGTGGCATTTTTTAATTAGCTCAATGTGTTTATTTTTTCATTACTAATTTACTTCCTGTACACAAATGTATTACTCTAAAGTAACCTGTGACTGGTTAAATGTTGTTTGTTTTTAGTTTTTAACGTCAGTTTCTAGTGATAATAGTCAGTTAGTGCATGATTTCATGATCACGCTCAGTATGGCAGTACTGAGGTGCAAAAACACAACTCAAGACCTTGAGTGAAGGTGATGAAAGGATGAAATTATAACTGACTCATCTACCTTAAGTTTCAAAACAGTGCCTGCTGCTCCTTTCAGCATTAAAGATAGATACTTATGCTCATATGAAAGTTTTTATTTTTTTGCTTGAAATCCATCAAAACTATGACCGACTATCCTGCTGAAATGCATTATAAATAGCAGACACTACTTTGTCAAGTGTTTCTTTTGAGCATGGGACATGCTTCACTTTGGAAGGAAAGGATTATCTCTGTGGTGTTCACCGTGGGAGTTTCTGTTATAAATAACTTTTACAGTCTGATGGTTTACAGACTGAGGCATAATAATGAGCTATTTGAAATTCATAATTACATAAATGAAAAAGAAAATATGCTGGAATTTGTTTTCTTATATGCTGAGAAAAGCAAACTGTTCAAGCAGAAATATACATTTACTTTGCTATAGTGGTTTGAGAATTCTCAATAGTTAGATTTTTTTTAAATTAGTTGGAAACTTCAAGAAGGAAAAAAAAGTTAATGCCCTCATCTTTTTTAGTCTGGAAAAGGAACATTCGGTGAAACTAAATTAAGTTACTGTCTTTTTAGCACTTTTAAGATTAAATCTTAGATATAAATGGTGCAATGGGTGATGGGTCCCATCACATCACAGAATATTTTGTGTAATCAGAAGTCTTTCCTATAAATGCTCAAATGCAGAGTGCCTAAGGCTACAATATGTTGAGAATGCAAAGGTGCATGTCAAGAAAAAAGTGATATGCAATTCCTATTAATAACAGGCTATGAAAGAGAAGGAAGTGAGACAATCACCAATGTAATACTTAGATACAGCAGTCCTCTCTCAGTGTGCATAACAAAGAAGTGATTGGGAAATATAACAGATTCTGAAACTGACCAAATGAATAGCCATGTAAAGGAACAGTACTCTCCCTATGAAACCACAGAGAATGCAGAAGAAATGAAAGTGGGAAGAAAAAAACATCTAGCCTGCTGTGCAAATGGGAACTGCAGGAAGTGTGAATAGTCATGAGCATGAATAATTCAGTTACAGTAGACCATCCTGTCACTTCTAGGACGGATGAAATATTGGGAAAATGCATAAGAAGGAAATGTTAAAAATATAAAACATGGGGCAACCACACAAAGCCAAGCCCCATGTCCATGCCAAAGCACAACAGCAAAAATCATAGGAAGGAAAACAACAAACAGTAAACTAGAAATGCTTGAATTGACAGGTAGAAATGCAAAGCTAGATGCCCTGAACCTGCGATGTTAGACAACATCAGCAGTATGACAATAAACTGCACTAGCACATTATAACTATAAGAATCATAACGCGAACAAGGAATAATATAACAAGGCAGGATACAGAAAAAGGTATAAAAATAGGCTGCAATGCATAGCAAGTGTAGTGCAGCCAGAGAAGTGGTGAAAATGTCTGTGACTCAGAGGTGTACCCCCCCCCCCCCAAAAAAAAAACAAAAAGAAAAGAAACACAAAGGGAAATGTCAAAAAACACAGCCAGGAGCATGAAAAGAATATATTAATGCATAGCAATTGTAAATGGATTTACCTGTATATGGCAGGAGAGGTAGCATTTCAAATGAGATTACATTGTAAATATATGTGCAAGGTTCAAAATGCAGACATTCAGTACTTTAAACACATCACCATTAAAAAAAAAAATCATTGCTTGATATTTCTTTAAATCAATCAGTGGGGACATGCATAAAACTTATCATTGCAGAAAAGGTATGTCAGAATAACAGTACTGCCAGTCAAGGTGAACATGGTTAGGAAGAACAGCAGGGACCATTACAGAAGTCCAACAAAGGCAGCATGACAACATAGTCATACACTTTGCAGAAATGCAAGTAACTTCCAGAAGGATAACTACATCATTGACCCCATAAATATGGCTACGTCATCGAATTAATGAACACTAAAGTGATTCTATCAGGAACACACAGGAGCGTGCCATGCAGCCAAATAGATCCCCAAATATATCCATGAATACGTGTGCACAGATGGTATACCAACATGTTGTAAACCTTTACTCACAATGCTGGCAGGAAACAACAGTCAC
Organism: Protopterus annectens; assembly: GCF_019279795.1. Taxonomy (NCBI): domain Eukaryota; kingdom Metazoa; phylum Chordata; order Ceratodontiformes; family Protopteridae; genus Protopterus; species Protopterus annectens. The sequence continues at coordinate 1,881,254,587 of NC_056737.1, read as the reverse complement.
AGGGCAATTTAGTACAGAAATGGCATTCAAACACAATCTACAATAGCAAGTAGTCCAGTAATCCAAGGACGCATAAAGAAAGGTGATCTAGGAGGGGCTGTATGTCATTTCCAGGCTGAATAGGTACCAATGCCAGTGGTGCAAAACATGCCTTAACATACATAAAGCAGTCCATAAAAGCCGTCCATTCATGATACAATGCAGAAGTATCCATCCACCCATCCCTATATGATGCAGTTGGACATAGCATGCATTGTGGGCTATAAAAGGCACATCTACTTCTGGTGATTAAATGTCCTTACTTGCACATAGACAAAGCAGCAAAGCACTCTGGACATCTCACAATGCATAACATAGTAGTGAAAACACATGTGGTAGGAGTTATAGATGTACATATGTAGGTCAAACATGTATCTGCAAGCCATATGGCAGCACAGAAGTGATAAGAACATAGCAGCAAATCACAAATAGAGTGATGCATAGTGGGTTTCCAAGACAGCAAACCCAATCCAGATGCCATGTACACCCACTGCTGCAAGATTATGCAATACATGCACTGAGACATAGGATGTCAGAGCTCACTGGTAACTCCGGCAGATGTAGTGGACAGTAGTTTAAGTACTGCGGCTGGTGTGACCATCACAAGTAGACACGATTTGCAATAGCTCTGAAGTAATCATATACAGCATATATTGTCCTCTATGGCAATAATGAACAGAAACCATCATGGCACCATATCAATCTAAAGCACATAGCTGAGTGAAGCATGCACTACAGAATGGCTTCCCCTCTGCATGTCCACATGGCATGACTCATAGGTAATCACCTGCAGAAGTTCCTGTGTAGCCAACAGTACAAATGTAACACATTGACCACAGACCCTTGTGCTACCCTTCCACATTGTTCTGAGTGCAGGGGAGAGATATAGCACATAGCTCTCCCATAGTCCAGAAGGATGTTGAAAATGTTAGAGTCCTTCAAGCACTTAATAGTCACATAGTATTAACATGGTTGCTATGAAATTGTTGCAGTACAGGAACAGATTCATATGAGCATTGTTCACTTAGGGCACCATGCACCTCAGGGATATCTCTGACAGATGGGAAGGACAATGACAAAAGTTCTTTCAGCTTCACCTGCATGGATGGCACACCTGTATACCACAAATGCCAATCCTGTTGTTGTATGGAGTTCCATATTATCTATCCCAGATGGAACAGGCAACCTTGTGGATGGCATCAGGAAATGTATTCATCATGGCACGGAATACTGTCCTCTCAAAATTCATGAGTACATATTGTAGTGCTAGGTATACTTCTCAACTGTCCAGAATTTTGAGGAACGCTAGACTTTTGTCTCATATTTTTGGTCTGTTTCTCACATAATCTATGGTTTTCTGGCAAATCATTATGGGATTAAAGTGAGTAGATAATGACAGACATCTACGTTTCAGACTTCATATCCTTTGTTAAATACCTGCTAATGCAAAATCTGCTATGCTAGCAATTTTCTAAGTTTATAAGAGTGATATTTAAAAATTGTCCCTGATTTTGAGCCTCTATTCCCCCACTTGTTTTGGCTTTGTCCAGAATTCTGGGTATGAGAGGTTGAGAGATACTAGAGCACAACAATATTCCAAAAACATTCAGTTATAACCATGAGGTCAGTGAAAAGCCAGTAATAAACAGACTGGCATTTGGCAGACATCAGGCAGAATGCTAGGGATCCCTAGTGTTTATTTGTCCATATATTGTGTACACTTGCTGGCACATAGCTGAACTGGTAGAAAATGTCCAGTCCATGATCCACAAGGCAATCTGTACTAGGTAGAAAGTATTCCGATCCATTGTCAATGGTCATTGTCTGCACCTGCCTCCTTCCCTTCACTGAGCCTTACCCCAAATGCTGAGATACACAGTGCACATCCACAGGGGTAACATCCACAAGGATTCTCATTGTAATGATTTCAGGTTTCTGAGTTCTGCATATGGTGCCTTTAACAAACTGCTACAATGGTTTCTTACAGGGTAGCTGATGGATTGCATCTTTATCTGCACCTTGTTGACATGTCTTTATGGTCTTGACTGAGGCATTAGTCATGTTACTAGCTTCCTCCCTGGTAGTATTCACCAACCATAATGTTGGCACCTCCTACAGCTGGTTGGGTGGTAGTGGGCTCCATTTCTTAGCAGTTTCTCACACACAACTGTGCCAATGGTAACAGCTCACCACTTACAATGTGTAGTTCTCTTATCTACACATACCTAGTAAGAGCACACATTACACTGCTGTTTTTTACAGTACTAATAGTCCTTTTATGAAGAAAAAGCTTTCCTTTTGACTCCTGACCATACCACAATCAGATCCAAAAATACCAGGTGTAATCTTGACTGTTGCAGAACGTCCTCCTTCCTTTTGTGATGACATTGTGATATGCTAGCTCTTGTTTGGCCCTACCCTACTTATGCTAAGAAACAAGAAGGCATGTAGATCAGTAGAGCTAACAATATCACTATATAGCTGACGGTGTGCAAGTCTGCTAAAAAAATAGCTAGCATTTGATGTTTTGATACATACCTTGCCAATCCTGTGCTGTTTTGGGGTCAAATATACAGGATGAAAACGTATGTGTAATGAGACGGTTAGCAAGTTAACATATCACCTTATATCTGTTTCCAAATCTACCAGTGTACATGGAGACTCAAAATATTTTGTTTTTTTTTTTTGTCAAATTTTAGTAAAACCATAGAAAAATACCTACACAGCATAGGAAGCTCCTTATAAGACAATGTTAACAGTCCATTCACAGAGCAACTAGATATAAGGTTGTGGAATTACATAAATAGTGCTTTTCCTGTGTCTGCCTCATGCACCTTTTCTCCGGACTAATTCATGTGTAGATTAACTATTTAAATAATAAGTTTCTTCATTTCTTTGATATAGGTACCTATCTATGCCCAGTAGGTCGATATCTGCACCTCTACCAAATAACATCTAATGTATCTGTGCTTCACACACAGTGATGAAAAAGTAAGTGAAGTACAAGATTCCCTGAGTGCATGCATGACAGCTACTTATGATTGATTCTATATGAAACCATCAACATAGAAATGATTAGCACCATTAAAGCAACCTGATCCATGCTGCTTGCTAACACTGATGGCTAGTTCTTTTCTGTATTAGTGTCACTAGCTTTTTCATGTGAAATAGTCAGCTGTTTAATGCATTGCCGTTTGACTGTTGCTGTGCATAACATCTAGGTGGAAACATTACCAGTCAATCCTATGAATGAAGTAGTCACACGGATTGAAATAATTTCTCTTCAGTCAAATTCAGACTCCTCAGGGTCAAAGGAATTGATCGTGTTGTTTAGTGTTTCAAATTTTTAAACTGAAATTTATACATTTTCTATGGGAATACATAGTGAAATGAGTGTTGCTGGAATTAATTTATCTATTCTGGCATGACATTTTGTCAGATAAATATTTTCATATGCTCATTGTAATTTGAAACCACGTTTATATGGTAAAAATTTGCGCTTACTTTGTCTCTTGCTTTTTAAAAAGTGTATTGCTGTACTTCAAAAGCACATTGCAACATGTCATGAGTTAAGTGTCAAGCTGTATCTTGCTCTTGCTAATCATTTATTTGGGCAATACTTTTAATAAAAAGCTCTGTAAACTTTTTCTTGAAACCACAACCCAAATAAATTTTGTTTCTACCTTGGTGACATCACCTTAGGGATACGTCCATAGACTTTAATGTACATGTCGCTGCACATGTGTAGCATGCTTCATTAAAACATACGGACACAACTCAAATTTTCCCTGAGATGAAGTCATTGAAGTTAAAGATCTCTGTTAGTTATCAGTGTCATCAGTGTGAGCAAAATTAATTTTACAAGGGACACTTATAAGTGAAAAGGAGAACGATAATATTCACTAATGGGGGCAATATTCCGCACTTTATGCACCTCATATCACTGCAGAATATGTAAGTCAATCAGGTGTGTCAATACACATCAAACAAGATATCCCCAACCATTGATGGGAAAGTAGTGGGAACATTTAAAAAAACATCCATACAGCTGGAATAGCTATCACGTAAAAGGTCAAACCTGATTCTCCGTATGAAGGTCCATTTTGCAACATATAACACTTATAGCTTGTTTGCAGAGGAGATTACGACCCTACTTCAGATGCTAAATAAGTTCACTTATCTATATAAATATTTTCTTTTCCTATCACTCTGATCACCTGCTGGTCAACTATAGATATTCCCAACCTTGGATCCTACCCAATTCGGCTTTGGAAGAGCAGATCCTGACTATTAAATCTAGTGAATTTTTTGAAAGTGTGATCAGGGCTATTGATGACGGCAAATCTGTGCACACAACATACCTCAACTTAGCAAAGGCTTTTGACACAACCCCACATTCAGGCATTATCAATAAACTTAGCAAACTGAATGTAAACTTCTTTGTTGTAAGATGGGTTGACAACTGGCTCACAAACTGGACACACACTATCAAAGTGGGTGACTCCACATCAAACAGCAGACCTGTTTCCAGTGGGGTGCCAGAGGGGTCATTGCTGGGTCCGCTACTGTTTGGTGTATACCTCTCAGAAGTTCAGGTCAAAAGTAAAGGTTTGTGGCTGACCAAGTTTCCAGATGACTGCAAACTAGGTGCAATCACTGAATCACCAAATGATGTCAGTATACTCCTGGAGGGTCTCACACAGACCAACAACTGGTGCTTTAGTCACAGTTTCATACTGTATGCAAAGAAATGCATCATCATTCCTTTCAGCACAAACAATGTCCCTTCACACTATCGAATCAACAACAATACCCAAAGCACCCATGAAGCGGTAAAGGACTTGGGATCACAGGTTGACCGTGACCTTAACTTTGACCACCACATATCTACCATTGTAAGAAAAGCTTTCCACATAGCTCACTTGATTAGTAAAGGAATTGTCTCGAGAGCAAAAGAAGTTATAACTCACCCTGCACCCAACATTTAACTGGCCCATAATTGAGTATAATGCCGCATTCAGTATGTACCATACTAAGCACCTACAGCAATTAGAGAGAACTCAGAGGTTTCTAACAAAAAAGATCAAGGCACTCCAGCATGTGCCTTATATGGACCAACTAAAGTCCTGTCACTATACTCCACAGTGTATAGACTTCTTAGGGGAGACTTATGCCTGACCTACAGAGCAACCCAAGATGCAAACCTAGTGAACTTACTGCATATCCTTGAGTCAAAAGGGTCTAGTGTTCTTCATTCCAGGGATTTAAATATGGCCTGCAACTTAAATAAGACATGCTGGAGGGACAGATTTATCTTCCTACAACTGACACATCTTTAGAACAGGCTACCAATTCATGTAAAACAGACCTACTCTATGACACTCTTCAGGAGGAACCTTGATGAGTGGATGGGGCACCATAAATTCTTATCAGGGATAGTACCCATAACCCTCCTGGACATGGGCAGTCATCACTAAATGCAATCTTGGGTATTGACTAATACGGTTATGGTAGTACATTTTGTTGAAATGGCTAGGCTTAAAATGACCTCCAAGTTGATAGTCTAGTAATCTCCTATGATCTTATGATCCTGTTATGGTTGCATTTTGTATCACAGTTCCTTAATTAGTGTGTGGCAAAGTGGCAGCTACCTTGGTACCACATGTCAAAGGTACGATCATCAGTTGGTGATTAGGTATGAGTGTAGCATTATGTAACAACTAAAAGCAAGATACAAAGTCCAGTACCACAGAACGAAGGTACAGCAGAACACAGACCAGGCAAACTACTTTTAATCAATCTTAGTGCCTTGGCTAACAAGCCTTCAAGAGATAAAAGCCTACAACTAACAATCTTCTACATATGACTATGACACAATTACATCAATTTAAATTAATTATAGATGCTTAAAGAAACACATTGCAATTACAATCAGTATTTAACCCATTGGGTGACAAAGTACCAAATTTCAAAATACACATAATTTTGTATACAAAAGTTTCCTTTTAACTTCCATATCATCCCATCTCTGAACAGTGTCTAAAATAGTAGCCCTTAAATACTCATTTTTAACATCATGATATAAACTATAATGTTGTGCTATGGGACTCTCTAATTTTTTATTTTTTATATCTCTCTAGGGCTCTTGTATTCTAACCCTAAACATCCTTTTAGTTTCATCTATGTAATATATGTTATAGGAGCACTGCAATACATAAATTACCCCTTTAGTGTTACAACATACACCAAACCTAGAGGTAACACAAATCCAATTTATATTGTGAAAATAAGGCACAACATATTGACACACACAGCATTTTTTCACATGACTTCATATCTCTTATTCCTATAGTCTTATATAAATTTTCTGTAGGACATTGAAACTGACTATGAACTAAGATGTCTATAATACTTCTACCCCTTTTAAGAGACAGTGAAGGCTTACTTGGCAAAATATCCTTAAACTTAGGATCATTTAACAAAAATTCCCAAAAGTATTTAACAACACAAAAAATCTCTTGAGTTCTTACAAGTGTTAACAAAATATACTTATCTTTTATTTAAAACTTGCTGACTATTCTCTCCTCAGTTATATTTCTGTATTATAGACATATCTCCTTTTTGAAGTTGAATATGTCTAATTAGCCTCTTCAAGGCTTCCTCCAATAAACTTTGTTTATAATCTTTTTTCAAAAAAATGAACACACATACATTTTTAATCTTCCCATACCATACACTCATTACTATTGAGCCTAGCTACTCCCGGATTTACTAAACTACCGTGCAGGACTAGTTTAGTCCTGCACAGAAGCACCTGTTTCGGAGCAGGATGGCAGTGTACCATGCATAGCAATGAAGGCACGCTGGCTGAGCTCCTAGGCTTACATAGAGCATGTGCGAGTGCAGGGGATGTGTCTGAGAGCAGAGCTCTCAGAATAAACACGCCCCTGCAATGAACAGCAGAAGCTGTTAAGAAATGAGCAAGATCACTCTCAGGTGTCCCCATATCCTCATCAACAGACCCCTCCCCACATGTACAACAGCAACAGGACATTATAAAATAAAAGAAGAAACCCATCTATAGCTTTAAAATACCGATCAAAGCTAACTGTAGGTGTGCGGGTGTGCCCATTACTTAGCTATGGTTAATGTAGCTGAAATAGCAAAAGAAGGATAAACAGCAGGATATGTGCAAAAGACGGAGTAGAGCAAAATTATAGTAGGCAGAGCATTTGCCTCATTTGCAGTCAATCCCGGTTCGAGTCCCACCGCAGTACATTCCATTCCCATGTCAAAGCACTGTTATGATCATTATATTTAGTTGTATAACCTAATAAATAACATATATGTGTGAACTGGAGTAGTAAGCAGTGTAATGAATGATAACCCCCTACAATTGCCAAATCCACCACCTATGATTGTTGAAAACAGAGCAGTAGTAAGGATAAATAAGCATGACTAAGCAGGTGCAAGTCTGTTTACATGACAGGAAGCAGTGCATACACAGAGTAAGCAATAGTGAGGCTAACCATGTGTAAGAGGATGTCACTGGAAGTTAGCAGTGCTTACAGTTGTGCAAACCCACTGACAACTGCGTAAAAATGCTTCAACCACTCCATATCCAATGGGCCCCGTTCTGGCCAGCAAAAAACTAAACAGTCCCTGCAAGGCTGGAACCCAAGAGCCTGGATACCGTAGGCAATCTGATTAACCACTAAGCCACCACAGATATACATAACCCTGATGTTTCCACAAACATAGCATCCAGCAATACCAGTCAACATTACAGGACATGTAGCTAAATATGTAGATGTATGTGTGTGTGTATAGATATCTATAACTAAATAGATACATATCTCTCCCTCTCTGTATTATATATGTATACATATATAGACATACATATATATAAATATCCACATATAGATATATACATATGCAGATATCCATACATCCATGTCATTAGATATATATACAGCAATATATATATATATATATATATATATATATATATATATATATATATATATATATATATATATATATATATATATATATATATATATATAAATATCTGTGTGTGTGTGTGTGTGTGTGTGTGTGTGTGTGTGTGTGCATATATACACAGATATATATATATATATATATATATATATATATATATATATATATATATAATATGATATATATATATATATATATATATATATATATATATATATGCATATATATATATATATATATATATATATATATATATATATGATATGATACAGTACATAAGAATGACATATATGATCACAGGCACTGCCAATGGGGGTAAGGGGGCCCAATCAATATACGTGTAACACGTACCATTACTCTCCCCCAGCCAAACAGGTGAAACATACAAACAAACACACAAAAAAAGTAAACAAACCACTGCTCCCCAAACCGTAGGCAGGATACAACCAGTGGGGGAAATACTGTGGACCCGCTAAGTCTAATCTAGAAACAAAGACAGGAACGTCCTTTGCGGGACAACCCAAAAATTCTTGGATATTTGGATTCCCATCAGTACACTAACTCATCAAGGCAGGGCGCATATGTACTCGGACTACGAGGATGGGAAAGCCTGATGACCCATGGGTCGAGACAACGTACGAGATGGGTCCCGAGAAGTGGAGAGTGGGTTGTGTGTAGTGGTGTTGTTAGACCCGACCTGCACCCAGAGAAAGGATGAGTGCTGCAGAGGAGGAGTGAGGGGGGACTATGGATATGAAATTATGGGTCAAGGCTTGCAGGTGTTGGATGGAGTGGTTCTAATTGGACCACCTCAAGGATGTAAGCAATAGGGTGAATTGGGCAGAGCTGTCACCTAATGAGCAGCCATTCCTGGTATGAGTCCCACAGCAGCACAGTTTATTGTAGATGGCAAGGCACGTCATAACCAATTTTGTTGGTGCAAAACCCACTAAATTACACCAAATAACACATGGTTGCAGCTTCCTACTGTAGGCATGCAATCCATTCTAACTGGCATCACAACTTATTATTGTTGTCCTCACCCCCACCCAGGGGTGTGAATGTTCAAATCTACCTCCAAATTCAGTGTATATGCACAGCTGTTGCTGTAGAAGAATGGCCAGCTGTGGACCTACCCTTCAGCCGTCCTGCACATCCCTGGCTATTTCCCCTACTGAGTTTCCCTCTTTGTGCCCCTTTAACACCACTTACCTATCAACCCCTTTTTCTTTTATTTTGAAAGTTTAAAGTTACAATTGGGTGACACCCTCTTCCCCAACTATATTGGCAGAATCTGGAACTCACTACCCACATCTATTACCTCAGCTGTCTCAAAGGACACATTTAAAAAACACTTGAAGGAACACTCCAAGCACACTTGGATCTGCACATGCTCACCACCTGGCTACATGACCCCCCTTACACTATATACCACTACATCAACTATTGAAACTAACACCTCTTTTTCCTACCTCGCATACATATCCCAACATCCTTTAAACCTACCCTATTGCTCCATTACCAATTATTTCCACAACCTCATATACAGTTACAATGTCTCCCCCTCCACCTATCTACCTACCTACTCTTTCACTATTCACTTCTACTCCACCACTCAAGTATGGAATAACTAAATCTTAACCTGAATACATGAGTGTATCCTATCCACAACTGTTAAAATGGAATCTAACATCACCTTAAACCGACCTTTGTCAACCATCATACCGGACATGTAAATTTTAACTAAGCATGAATAATACCTACATGTTAACTTAAACTAACTGATAAGGAATCCAAACACAAAAAAACAAACCAGAAAAAGAACTGAGACAAATGAACATGCCCTCACTGCACCACTTCTGTTAAAACAATCCAAATGGTATCGATATCCACCTTCAATGGACCAAGCAAAACATAAAAGTTTTTAAAACTTTTATGTTTTGCTTGGTCCATTGAAGGTGGATATCAATACCATTTGGATTGTTTTAACAGAAGTGGTGCAGTGAGGGTGTGCTCATTTGTCTCAGTTCTTTTTCTAGTTAACTTAAACTAAGCATGAATAATATGTTACTTTGCTATGTTAAGTCTGTCACTCTCTATGAATGTGAACACCTCTGTATTACTTATAATGATTAGCTAAGTCTTCCTGTGGAGCCTGCCTCCCTGGGCCTCCGCTGAAAATGAACAAGCATCCAGTCAGAGCTTCCTGGTCAACAAATGTAAATTAAATAAATAAAGTAGCATGGGGGGTAAGCAAGAGTAAGCATGTTTAAACAGCAGTAAGTGGGTTTAAGCCTGTTTGCATGGCGGTAAGCAATGCCTACAGTGGTTAAGCAATGTAGAAGCTAACTCAGTGTAAGAAGCCATAACCAGAGGTTAGCATTGCTTACCCTCATGCAAACCAGCACAAACCTGCTTACTATTGCTCAAAAGTGCCTTAGTCGCTCTTTAGCCAACAGCTGTCATCATGCCCAGCAACAAAATAATCTGCACTCTGAAGTTGCAACCCCCGGACCCTGCACACTATAGTCAAAGTGAGTTACCACTAAGCCATAGCAGATACACATACAGTTGCTGTTATCACAAACGTATCATCCAGTACAGTCATTCAACAGTATAGGAAATGTATGTAATTATGTAGATTAATATGAGCAACCATATGTACATTGCTCAAATACAGTATTTTGGGCAGTCTATGCATATCATAAAAACAGTGTCTGTCCAATCATACTGGGAGAACAGTAGTCTTACATAATACTTAAGAGAATAATAAAAAACGGTGCATGTCAAGGGGCAGTGTGGGTGTGCTTCATGCACAGAATGTCAAACCTGGGACGTCGGTTCCATGGAACAAGGAGATGAGGCTGGCCAGGTGTGTGAGCAACCCGCTGCTTCTTAAACCCCTGGCAGGATGCTACCAGTGGGAGAAACAGTGTAGACCAGCTAAGTCTAATCTTGACACAACAACAGGTCCGTCCGTGGGACAAACCAAAAATTGTGAGTCACATCGATGTTTGCACCAGTATTGGAGGACGATCAAGGCAAGGCTCATACGTACTTGGACTAAATGGATTAAGAGCCTGCAGAAGCTTGCATTGAGACAGTGTTCTGGATGAGTACTGAGACGTGCAGAGAGGGCAATATGTGGAGGTGTGGTATGGCTGGGCTAGCAACTGGGGAATGGATGGTTGCTGTGTATGTGGAGCTTGGGGGGGGCGGGGGAAGGAACCATGGGTATGACATTATGGTAGAAATATGCAAATGAAGCAGCACAGCAGTAATGTAGTGGGCAGAGCATCTGCCGAATGAGCAGGCATTCTCGGTTTGAGTCCCACTGTAGTACAGTCTATTTTACATGGCAAAGCACGTTATAACCAATAGTTTTGTTGCAAAACCCACTATATAGCATAAATATATATATATATATATATATATATATATATATATATATATATATATATATATATATATATATAAACTGGAGTACCGCAAGAAATGCACATGACGTATCAGTGTCAGAAGGCACTAGTAAGCAGGTTTAAGCACATATAAGCAATAGTAAGCATATGTAAGCACTAGTAAGTGGGCTTAAGGCCATTTGCACAGTGGTAAGCAATGCCTACACTGGTTAAGCAACTCTGAAGCTAACATCCTGTAAGCAGATATAACGCAGGTTAGCAGTGCTGACATCCGTGCAAATCCGCTAACAACTGACTAAATGTGCCTTAACCAGTCTGTATCCAAGGGCCCATGTTCTGCTCAACAAAAAAATAAATGGCCTCTGCTAGGCTCGACCACAGAACCCCACACACCATAGGCAAAGTGATTTACCACTAAGCCAATTCAGATATACATAACCATGATGTATTCAAAACATATCAACCAGCCCAGTCATTCAACAGTACAGATAATGTATTCCAATATGTAAATGTATTTGTGTGAGTAAATATAGTAATATCTAAACAGATAAAAATATCAATAGATGTAGATATCTACATATATATATATATATATATATATATATATATATATATATATATCTATATCCATAAAAAAAATATATATATATATGGCCACACATCTGTAGATAGCAATGGTAGATTGACAAATACAAATATGTCCACATGCACTGTTAATGGAGTTGGGACGCCCCAAAAAATATACGTCAGGTATGAATAGGCATACCCCCCCCCCAATGCCAAACACGTCCACCCTGCAATACACTAAAGTGTTACAGATCACATAAGCAGGACCTGACATGACACGTGCCCAACATGCAAACAGTACTACAACCCACCTGTATGATGTCAAGCCAGTATTAGTAACATATCAAGCAGTACAGTGTGGCTCCCATAGGAAATGTAAACTATGGCAGCTATCAACATCCCCAGGGTACATATTACACAGACACATATATGCAGATACAGATATACAGATATATATAGCTCTATATACATATATATATATATATATATATATATATATATATATATATATAGATAGATAGATAGATATATACATTTAACTACACAGACACACTCAAATATATGTACAGTAAAATACATATATAGAAGGTGCACACAATATGGAACAGACACTATGCCTGCAGTTAACACCTTAACAACTGGACACTGTATGGGTCACCCATACAAATGACAACTGTTGCCTGCAACATATGCACACAGAGAGGTCATAGGATAAAACACCACACACAGGTTTTCAGAAATGGATAACCTTTATTTGTGCACTGTTACAGTTGTATATGCCATGTATTATAGCTGTTCAGAGACTGACATCAATACAAACAGATTAATGCAACTGTGAAACAGTCATACTAATACAGTAGTCTGGAAAGGTTCACAACTGTTGCTGTCCAGGCCAAGCCCTAAACATTGTACAATAGTAAAGACAGACTGGGCTACAGGATATCAAGCTATCAACAGTAAGTAATGCAGGTGTATGGTCCAGCAGCCTCTATCTACACTTTGTACAAAATCACTAGGTGGTAAAGACGTCAGTTGACCAAATGGGATGTGACTGTTACATAACAAGGCATAACTGACACCATCACAAGCACACTGACAAACAGAACAGTCTGTATGGCGGAAGGCAGTAGGCCTGCATTAACCCAAGTTATGTAAGTAGTGTAAATATAGGTGAAGTGTATGGTACTGTACATCCAGATACCTTAAGGCAGCCCACCCCTGATACCCCCACATTTTGTAACAGCCTAGGGTATTTATGGTGCTCCCCCCAGACTCATTAATACAGGCCCATATACCCCTGTTACATAAACTTGCCACTGGATTGCATAAGGGTATACATGTATTGTGTAGGTGAGGACCACACATATATGGCCTCAGCCCCACCGTATTTGTGGGGGATACAACAGCAGTGGACTGTTGGCAGCAATGGCAGTGTGATATACTCACAGCCCACTACAGGCCAACCACTGACAGCATGTCATATGTGCAAAGCTTGGTATGTAGGTGAAGGACAGATGCTGGAACACAGGCCCATATGTGGACAACTATTGCCATACACTAAGCAAGTTGCTGGTGTTACAGGATAGTCTGAAACATACCCTTAGTCAGGTAATTGAGGTTAGAAACATAAATGGATGTAGTCATGTACTGATAGTACTCAACACACACACTGCCAGTGAAATATCTGGCATAGCACCTGTGTGGTGGACAGGCAAAACATGATAGGCACACCTCTGGCCACCAAGAGGATAGGTCCACAGTTGAGAGCTATGCAGACAGACTGCATTCCAAGGTAAATTAGTATGTACACACACACCCTATAACACCAGTATTATACAAAGCATAACACAACTCTACTCACACTCTGTCTGCAGTTCTGGAATCTCCTACAAATATATATCTGGCCTGAGTGTGCCGGTTCTCCTGTAAGAGGTATTGCTACCTCCTGTCTGTAACACTGATGCCCCCACACAGGAAGAATGTTCATCACACAGGAAAGGTAAAGGAACCACACCCACATGATGTGGGGATTTATAGTAGGTGGTTGCCATAACAGTGGTAATTGGAAGTACTACACAGCAAGCTGTATGCAGTTAGCAAGTGGAGGTCACCAATTGGTGCAGAGCCATCACCTGATCATGTGCATCACCTACTAAAGCCAGGCTGCAATCTATTGAAAGCAGCTCAATCCATTTACTAGAGAGAGATAAAGAGAGAGAGAGAGAGAGAGAGAGAGAGAGAGAGAGAAGAAATGAGAAGAAGAGGGAAAAAAAATGACTCAGCTCATAAGCTGACGTCACAGGTGTTTAGCCAGCTGTCATTCAACAAAACATCATTCCCACAACAGGTATGTGAGGTATATATACATTTAATAGAATGTAGTACCTGGTCCATCATAATGGGATAAATGATGTGGAATGATTTATATGTGCCACCAGGTGTTGTTGTGATGATGTTCAACTGAACAACTGCTATGGACAATAGTGTTTGTCTGTATGTGTACTGGGCCATAGCCATTAACTGTCATGTCAGAACTGATAGACAAGATGTAAGCTATCATTGTGTGTGCTGTGTAATGGGAAGTATGCATATTACATGGCCAATAGCTGATGGTGGAAGTAATGCCATTATGATGGACATGTGGGAGCCATGACCCACCACTGGCAGGATACTCAGGAGAATCTGTAGCATAGCATGCATGAATGCCATATGTGTGTAATAGGGTTACCTGCAATCGGCCCCTACATATACCCCCCCTAATGTCAGGCCATGTCTATATGTGGCACCTGTCTGTGTTGTAGCAAGGCAGAACAGTGCAGCTGTGCAGGAAGGTGTTGTGAGATTGTGGAGCTGATGTCTGAATTTACCCCACATATAGGTATGCATATGTGTACATATGTCACATATATAATATTTAAAGATATAGATGTATATCAGCATGTATGTCCAGAAATATACATATACCTATGTGTAGACATATATATGTGCACACATATATGTAGTCACATATATCTACACACATATAGATAAATACCAATATACAAATGTCAACATCTGTACAAACATAAACACAAAAGATATGTATGGTAAGACATGTCCCCTATATCACTACCACAGTGATCTGTGCTATGAGCGAGGCAGCACCTCACATAGTAATACAAACAGATATCTACAGCTGGCAGTGTGTGCACCGTGGATGGGTATGTCACATGTTAGTCCTGCCCTAGCACCACAATGCCCCTGCCTGTGAAGTATGCAATGGGAATATGGGGAAGTATGGCAGATACACACATGGAGGTGGTCAGGATTGGTAGATATAGAGGACAGTCTACAGGGGTGGTATGTGACATATGTGGTGGGTAAACACCATGGATGGTGTGTGTGATCTGTGACGTGGACACCCCATGGTCCCCAATATGGCCACAATGGGAACAAGGCTCCCACCAATTCTCACTCACAACAGCAGTCCACATCCTGAAGGTGCCAGGTCTGATGGCTGATTAGGAAGAGCATGTTGGCCATGTGAATGTGTACTGGGTGCCTCAGATGGATGTAGCACATCCCTCGTGTGTCTATGGGAGCCTGGTATGGAACAGACCCAGACCTGAGTTCAGGGGACAGGGACATGTTGGTATGTGGCCGAGGGGGTGGGCCAGCTTGCCTGGGTGGTTCCACTTGATGGTATGGCTGTAACAGTACATGAGGAGGCCCCAGGGTAGCACACACATGTAATGTGGCCAGGTATCCTGGTCAGATGGGTGTGGAGAGGTGGATCAGCTGGACAATGGAACATATACATATTAATGTGTGACTGTCATAGTACATATGTAGGTAGTAATAGTCTACACAATCCCGGTACATGTCCAACAGCATGCATAGAACTCCCCATAACACAGACTGTCAGATGTGCAGCAATTCTAGAGCAGCCATACCAATGGCATATATGTAACCATAGTGGCCCTGACAATGGCATGCAAGTGAATAGTCTGTAACAGGCCAGCAATGTTAGTGTCCACACAGGGGACATGGCTACAATCACATAGCAGAAGGTGTGGTACACTACACAATCTGTCCAAACAGTAGTTAAGCTATAGCCATACCTAATGAGTTGTGTGTACAGTCTATTGAAGCTGATATGGGATGGTGACATAGATGTATATTATGAACTGTGGTAACCTTGTTATGAGTCACTCAGGCCTGCTCCCATCCTCATGTTTTTCAGGCACAATGGCACACAGCCACCTCACAACATATTCCACAGAGGAGAATGAAGTGATAATAAACCACCTGGTACTGCACTACCAGGTCCTGTTTGGCAGGACAGCACTGGAACAGCAGGAGTGGATCACCCTGTGGAACAATCTCGTCCACAGGGTCAATGATGTTGGCCTGCATAACTGCAGTTATGAGCAGGTCCAGCATCATTGCAGCGACCCGCTTCGCAATGCCTGTCAGCATGCTGCCGCAGTCCGGGTGAATCACCTTACCACAGGGGAAGGCCATGCCATCCATCCATCCCCCCCCGACACGTGTGGAGAAGCTCCTGGTCAGCCTTGTGGCACCTCCCCATCCTGAACAACATCAACCACTGGACTCCTTTGTGGAGGTGGGTGTCACTCACACAACAGCTGAGGAGCATGCAGGTAAGGACCCAAGGCACATCAGTAGACCACTGTTGTGTAAATATCCGCAGTAGTACATGTAGATCATGCATACCTGATATGTTATACAAATAATGTGTTGCTGCATTGTAGTGATAATCAGATGTCCCGATGTGGTATTATTGTGTGTATTTAAAGTAGATGTATGGTAGCACTGCATCCAGCCTGTAGCAGTGCCACATGTGTGGGCACTGACACTGCATCTCTCACCCACTTATGTAGGTCCCTCCGGGGTAACAGCAAGGTAGCAGACTGAAGCTGGGGACTAAGTCTTATGTAGATGCATGGCCACACACTGGACTTGTAATGGTAATGCAACATTCCATGCACACATCTAATACACCTACCCTGAATGCATGCTGCACATGTGCATGCATTGTTGCTGTGAAATGCATGGTCTCACAATGGCGGACATGATGGGGTATTGAAAGGGTATGTCACACACCTGCCTGACAACTAATATGCTGTCATTGCCGAATGTGTCCATAGGGAGTAACATACTGTTGGTAGATATGGCCTACAGTAGTGACATGTTCTGGACAACACCAATATACAGTGCAACATCAGTGTACATACTTGTAGAGCAATGCCAACTGCTGCTGAGATACACTATGGCATACAGCATTATACTAGTCCACATTATCAGCTGGGTCTAGCCTGCAACATGTGGTGTGCAGTGTATGGGAAACTACAAGCTGACACATATGTGTAGGGCATACCTGTCATGCATCTGCATAAGTGCTGAGGGGGGGGGGTCTCAGCATGGAACACTAGTGCACTGCAGCAGGGATCCTAAGGATGGTAGGAATAGCTCTATCTGCATATAGTCAGGTCCAGGACCTGTGGCAGCTGTAACCCTACCCACACTGCAATAGTGATGACATTGTGTGAACCCAATGGGATGTGCACATGAGTAGACCTTGCAAACATGCAGAATAGGGGGACATGTGTAGGGTAGGCTGAACATACACTGGCAATTGCGGAAAGCCCACGCTGGTATACCCCTGCCATGAGCAGTGACTGCTGTAGTACACACAACAAGAGGTGTGATAAACCATCATGATAAGGGTGAGCACACACATCCCCACATAGTGTGTATGCATCGTGGTCAGCAGCCACACACCTACCACAATCTGTAGACGGTGCATGTGAATGTACAGGACATATGTTACATACCGGCTGTGTGTACAGCTAAGATCTGCAGTGCTGTGGTTCCATGTCAGATCACAGATGTGTGTATAAAAGCTATAACGGTGTGTACACCAACCATAGCCACTGTATGCTGTGATGGTTGTCAGTGTAAGCATTTCTGCAGTGGCCATACATGGTCTGTTGATGTTGACAGCTGTAAATCAGGCATCTGGGATTTACCAATGACAACAGTTCACATATCATCCCAAGTATGTGTTGTTGAAACACATAGGGGCTGTGAGAGGTACAGCTGGCATAACTGACATGGTACTATGCATTCCGAAATGGGTTGGACACCTGTGAGTTGTAGGGCACAGTACATGGCAGGGTGCAGAACTGGTGCACAGCAATAATGTGTACATGGGTGCAGAGGTATCCAGGGGAAGGGGCATCACCTAGTCACAGCACATGCATCATACACATGTATACCGCTCCTAGCATGGTGTGAGTATAGCTGAACTGCATGCTGTTCTGTACCATATGTTCCACATGTTGGCAGATGGATAATTGGAGGACTGTGTGTACGATCATTGTGCATCCTCACCTGCATGTGTGTGTGTGTGTGTGTGTGTGTGTGTGTGTGTGTGTGTGTGTGTGTGTGTGTGTGTGTGAGTGCATGTGTGTGCATCCAGGTGGTTTGTTAGTTTGCCTGCATGGTCATTCTGGTGAAGTGGTGGGAGTTAGATGCATGTATGATGCGTGTGTGCATGTGTGTGGCCATGTATGCACATGTGTGATTGTGGGGTGTTCATATAGCTGTACCCTCCTTTGGGACCATGCAGTACATGGACATGGAGTGCCCCACTGCACACCAGGAATACTGTCTTGTACTCACAGGACAGCAAATAGTATAATATGGCCTGTAGTTTGGATCAGGCATCCAGAGGGAAGGTAGACCCCAGGTACACAATTAATGTTGCTGTCAGCGGAGAGGTCACTTACAGCCCATGTATGCAGCTCTACAGATGCACTGGGGAAGGAATAGTCAACACCAGGGAGTGTATCCACATATTACAGCTGATACTTGATGGGCCGATGGAGCAGCATATCCTGCATGTACTGAGCATTAAATACACATGACACACCTGTGGGAGGTATCATGGCTACAACATAGTAGCCCACACATATAGGGGCCATGCACATCATTCTGGCCGTACAGAGGCTGCAAACCCAATGACAGCATTGGGGCCATGTTACTCCACTATGATCAGGTCAGGCAGGTAATGCAGCAACAGGCTTTGTGTCATGGCTGCTTGTGTGGGCACTTAGAGGATTGTGATGTTAATGAGTGGTAGCAATGTGTGTATGTTAACAAGTGTGATGCAGGATGGAGTAACACATGGACATATACGTGGGGCTGTCTGTAAAGGCATGGACAGGTAGGTAGAACAGAGATATGTGTGTGTGTGTACTGTTAAGCAATGCTGTACAGGTTTTAAAGTGCAGTTATTGTTTTCCCCCACAGATGATGAGGTGGGTCAGGGTGCCTCCTGCATTCTGAAGTAGGTGTTCATACAGAAACCGATGATGATGATGATGATAATGGTGAGGAACAGGTGGGGTTGTCAGGGGCTGACACTGTGCATACATTTGACATCCCCCTTTTAGCCATCCCACCCCCACAAACAGTTACAGTGCCTATACACACCCAAGCACCAGTGACCATAGCAGAGGGACAGCTGGCATTCAGTGGCATTGCACAGGAAAGTGTGCTAACCATACCTACTCTGTCCAGTCACAGCAGGCATAGCCAGATGTCCTAAGGTGCTAGTGGTAGGGCCACTGGACATCATGCCCCTGGCATAGGCAACATAGCTGTAACCAGCAGACACATGTTTCAGGCAGCAGACACATGTTTCAGGCTGTAGTGGTAGCACAGGCATGTATTGAGCATTACACCAGACAGGGCTTTAGGATGCAGAGGGCTGCACTTGCTACTGTAGGCGACAACCTCCGTGAAGTGGCAGCTGCCATCCATGCTTCTAAAGAGCAAGCAGATAGAGGGCATGATGAGCTGATGGCCCTCATCAGCCATGGTGCATCCGTGCTTTGATATGTGGTGGGGATGCGGCGACACCTGCGTGGACGTGGGCCCAGCAACACCAACAGCTGGCACTCAGCATGGGCATGCTAGGACACCAAGGGGCTGCCGTAGTGGCAGTAGCAGCCCCAGCAGTGTAGGGGGTGTGCTGTCCACACCATACCACAGCAGGCCACGGGCACGTGGTCCTGGCCAGTCCCAGGAGGGATGTGGTACCAGCGGACAAATGTCATCTGCAGGTGAGAGTAGCACTTCAACGTCTGCACCTGCACGTGCCCATGGAACCCCTGGCAGGCACAGTCCACGTGTCTATGGCTGGAGGCACTGAACTGCACACCCTGGCAGCTATAGTCTGCAGCTGTCCATACACACCTGTGTAGGGCAGCCACAAGGCAGAACTGTGTGCATGCATACTCACACACTAATCAAACACACCTAGGGCACCTCATACCTACACACCCCACATCACCTCAACCAGCTCCCCAGAATACATGCCTCATCCACACACATGGTGTCAAATGTATGGCTCACCCTCGGCCTCTGGCATACCAACACCACACCCTGTGCATATGATGATACCTGTGCCCCATCCCTGTCATCCATACCATCGATGCAGGGACATGCTGATATGGTTCTGATGCACAGGGTGAGTGTACACCAGTGTACCACAGTCCTACAGTGTAACATGTTGTAGGGTGTAGAGTGTGAGGCATAATTGGCAGGTAGTGTAGCCATCCAGCAGTGATGCCTTCTAGCTGTTAGTAATACTGCTTGGTTGTGGTCTCTAAACTGATATGCAAGTGTGTTGTAGGTGTACATGTGTCAGCACGAGGATGCCTTGTGCATATGATGATATCTGTGCCCCATCCCTGTCATCCATACCATTGATGCAGGGACAGGCTGATATGGTTCTGATGCACAGGGTGAGTGTACACCAGTGTACAACATTTCTGTAGTATAACATGTTATAGGGTGTACAGTGTGAGGCATAATTGGTGGTACTGTAGTTGTCCAGCAATGATGCCTTCCAGCTGTTAGTAATACTGCTTGGTTGTGGTCTCTAAACTGATATGCAGGTGTGTTGTAGGTGTGCATGTGTTAGCACGACAATGGTCTGCAGTCATAATGCACAACGGGGTATGTCACTGTGCTGACACCATTACAGTGACATATCTGGGGTACAGTCGAACACATTTCACAGGTTACTATACTGGGTATTGCCTGTGCCACATGGCCAGGTCGCCCACTGAGGCGTATATACCCGGCAAACTGATGTAGCGCATCCACATACACGCACACAGTTACTTGCCAACATTGGGTCTAGACCCCTACCTAGCTATGTCGTGATACTGACGTGTGTGGCCTACATTGCACAAACACTGCCTTAACCACTCTGTATCCAACAGTCCTTGTTCTGGCCAGTAACAAAATGAGCAGCCCTTGCAGGTCATGAACTCAGGGCCATTTACACTGAAGTCACAACACATGACCACTATGCTATGACCACTGTGGGGACAGCTATTGTGTTATCAATACATCTGTCATTACCCAAACTGAGTGGTATTGAACACTTGCCTTTACATCCTAGATTGTGTAGTCCTTGTCATTAATATGACTGTTGCATCACATATGTTGTTTCATCATAATGTACACATAGCAGATACATACGGTGGGATACATGTGGGAGTGTATACACAACCATGACGTTTACTCATGACAGGTATATGGTTGTATACATATAGGTGTATAGATGTCTACATGTACATACACAGGTATACACATACATATGTCTGTATACACATATGTATAGTGCTACATATATATGGTCATGTGTACATCTCTTCATATGTACATATGTGTACATATCTGTACATATATATATATATAAATATGTTTATATATAGGTATACATATATGTACATATAGATATGTGTATATAGCTATATATGTATGCACATCCTTTGTGTACAGATATGCCTAGTTGTGTTGGTATATATTGAGATATCTATGGCTATATGTGCATACATATCTGTACCGATATACCTGCTACTGTCACTATATCTGTAGATAGCCATACATTTATGTGCATGTGTACCACTATCTGTATATGTGTAGACATACATTGCTCTCTATATGTATATATCTGGGTGTGTATATGTATATCTATGTACTTATGCATACCTATCTATATATGTTGATATGTATATGTGTAATCATAGATATATATCTGGATGTATATATGTACAGATGTCCTCACCATATGTCCTGGACATGGAGTGTAGACCTACCCTAGCCCCTAAAGTCCCAACATCGTAGTGCAACTGGATGTCAGGTATGTATAGCAGGTATATTGGTAGACTATTGCTGCTGTAATTGTGATTGTCTTCACAGACATGGTGTGTGTGGGAGGTCACATCTGCTTTCCACATGTGTGCCATTGGCTACTGACAGACATCCTAAGGACATCCTAGTACAGTACCACTGCTAGCACACAATGCCCCTGTGGACTGCAGCACAGGTATTGGCCAATATATGTGGACATTCTGAAACACTCCTTACAGTCCGAAGGTATACACAGAACCCCTTAGTGCTAAACATGTGTACCATGCATGACAATATGGATGTTAACAGCCATGTAGATGGGTATAACACATAACGACTGGTATACATATGCCACCATAGGTATGCATTCACACCCTCCTGTCTGGCCTGACACATAATACCACTGGTTCAGGGGTGCCATGGCCACATACTACCCATTAGATAGTGACATACATCTGTACAGCATCCCACTGCTCTGTCTGACATACATGACTGTTAAGGGAGACCCAACACCAGTACATCCGGCAAGTATCTCCACGTGACATCTCACTGGATAAGTACACTCAGCTGTTTGACATGTAACAATGCACTGTGCAGGCTACAGGCTGACTGGCTTATCACTGGCCAACATCTCCTATGGGGGAATGCACATGTACCTGCATATATAGCAGGCTCTGCAGGCATGTCACACTACAGGCTAAGATGCACCTGTGTGAAGGTGCATACCCACATCCAATGTGAACATAGCCACAGCCACATATGGTAAGCTAGCATAAAAGTACAGTATATAGACTATCTGTTCAACAACATCCTCATATGTGCCACTCAAAGACTAACCCTACATATACTGGGCTGCTACACAGTGTTATCTGCTGTCTGTCTGTAGTATGGGACATGTGTGTGTATGGCCCTACAAACATGTAAACCAATATGGTAACATACTGTGGAGCAGCATGTAACATCACATAGGATGGGACCTATAACAATGACATCTACCACAGTCTGTACACAGGCTGACGAACATATTCGCAATACACACACTGTCGGCAGTCACCATAATTATACAGACCTCAGCACTGTAGAAACGACCACAGAATGCCCTGGTAATGTCAGCAAATGTTACCAGTACTGTACATAACATGTGTAGCAGTCTGGTATCTCCCTGGCTTGCTATCAGATATGATGACACTTATGATGGTGTACAGCACACATGCACCTCGTAATGCATGCCATATGTACAAAGGTTGACAGAGTTGTGGCTGGAAGCACATACAGAGTGCCAATATTGACATGTTGCTGTGTTTACCTCACACATGTACTGTCGTAACAGGGTTTGTTGCAACATGTGTCCTATGAAGGATATGAAGTCAGTAACTGTCAGGGCTTTCACCATCTACAGACTGAAATCCTCACACTACCTTCTGCAGTTCACAGATATGTGCTCTATGGGTAACACATGACACCAAGGGCACAACACACTGCCCAGTCTGCAGACAACCCTGCAGATGCAGATTCCTCATAAAGACAGTACTGATATGGCAGGTATTACAACATGTAGGACAACCATATCCACATACACACACTGTTAAACCAACATTACTCCACATGTAGTATAGCAGCACTTAACAGTCTGTAGTCAGGCCAGGTACATCCCCCTCCTGTGTGTTGCCCTGTTTCCACAGTGTAAGTTGTTAGAAGTATATTGTGAATCTAGCTGGACTGCATTTTACCAAACAACAGTTCTAGTTCCTGCCCAAAGTGGATGTAAAGGGCCAATAACAAAATTATGTTTCTAGATATTGGAATGTATGTTACCATGCAATTGGATATGGGAATGTTACCACAGCTGTTCCATATGCACTCAGCTAGTGGAGGACTGTAACTGGTGCAGAGGCCATCAACTGATCATGACCATCACTTACAAAACACAAGCTGCTGCCTAGCAAAGCAGATGTGCATCCCACATCTACCAGAGAGAGTGTGGGCGGGACAGACAAAGACAAAGTATGTCAGGGAAGGTGTGGGTGAGTAATATGTAAGCATGTTTGTGTCACACACCTACCAGTATGGGGTTTCAAACATCTGACTGCTATGCATAGCTATCACATGTGTATGCAGTTATTACATGTGCCGCATAGCTTACATGTTGGTGAGCTGTCCAGTTGTATATGTGCTGGTGAGTGACATCTGCAACACTGTTGTGGTACAATAGGTGTAGCACACAAGCCTGTCCACATGAACAGGTGTCAGCGTCAACACAGTCACACTCTGTAAGGGACTCATACACATTGCCACACTTGGCAGGGTAACAAATACACTTCCTAACCAGTTACCTTGCCACAATGCAGTAATGCATAGGTATGAATTGGCACAAAGGGGTTATCCTGGGGTTTTATGGTCAAAGGGTATGTGACAGTGTCTGACATTAGACAGCATGCTTCTGTATAACAATGGGTGTGGTACTGGGTGTGATTGTGGTTGGAAGCATCATACACCACACACACACAGACACAGGGTGCTAGTACCGGTGTGCATGTGTGCATTGCTTCACGGGTGTGTATTGGTTGATGGTCCCAGATGGCTGTACAAGGCTAGGTGAGGGGTATACCTTGGCACCAGGCCACATGAGAATGGTCTGCATTATGGCTAAGTGGTGTAGTGTCCAGAATGGACCATACAGGTGGGTATAGTTTACACCATCCAGTCTCCTGGGTTACTATTGTGGTTGGCCAGTGCTGTGGAATGCTTGGAATGTATGTTTTCTATATGCCATAACCTGGATGGGGTTTGGGATGTGCACACTTCCCACATTCGTGTACAGTGGCATGTGGAAGTGTACCTGGTTTGTCTGGCCCATGTTGTGTACACAGAATGTAATCATCAGATGTGACATTCCCACCCTCATGTGGTGGAGCCAGGTAATGAACAGCTGGTTGACCCTGCACCTACAGTGGTAGCATGCTACTGATATTCCCTGATGTTAGTGGCATCTGTCCATACAGGGCATGTGTGTAAGGCATGGTATGTCCTTTGTGGATCACATTTGATGGAACCACAGTTGTTGCAGGCATCCGGTGGGTAACATACTGAAGGCACATTGTCTGCCATTAGGTGCCTATCATACTGCTGGACAGGGTGCCATGGCCTCTGTAGGCCACTACATTCACACCATTGTTATTATTAGTCACCAATATGCAGTGTACTACACACATCTTGGCTGTTGCCTTGCCATGTGTGTGTGTGTGTGTGTGTGTGTGTGTGTGTGTGTGTGTGTGTGTGTGTGTGTGTGTGTGTATGAGACATGGGTTGAGAATGTGCTCTGGGTAATACTAGGGTTGCTAACTGTGATTGTCTGGCCTTGTTGTCACATGTATGGGTATGGATATGCACCCCACCCTCTCAGCTATTTCACAGCTGCTTTCCCTGTACAGTGGACATTGTGATATGTGCTAGGGCCACCATATAAAAAAATTGCAAAACCCGCTACACATTGGGCCCAGTTGTCTCACACACACACACACACACACACACACACACACACACACACACACCCTCCTCCACACAGGTTAAGAGGTAGAAACACAGACACACACATACACACACACACACACACACACACACACACACACACACACACACACACACACACACACACACACACACACAAACACCTGTCATGTCCAGGAGTAGAAACCATACGTAACTAGTTTATTACACTACAGCACTATGTAGTTATAGTATGCGCCAGAGTGATTACTGAAGTACTCCTTCCCCAAAGGTGTATATCATAGTGTGACTAGCCTAAAATGCATTGCTCCCTACACAGACAGTGGAACACACAAAAAACATCCAGAACTGCCATGGTGGGTATAGAACCCCACCAGGGTTCTGAATCACACTACAGCAGTACGCAGTTATGGCACACACTACAGAGATTACTGAGCTACAACCTTCCTAGAGGTGTATTACTAGGTGGATGACATCAGCTGCCTTGCAAAGGTTGAGCATTTGGATAGTGGGGAGTGTGGCTAACCTATAAAGCATTGCTCCCTACACAGAAAGACGCACACACACTTGCCATGTCTGGAGATAGAACTCCTACCTAACTTGTTCATCACATTACAGTGGTACACACTTACAGGACATGCTTTGAGATTACTGGACTAGACCTTCCTAGAAGTGTATTACTAGGTGGATGACATCAGCTGCGTGGCAATGGTTGAGCATTTGGTTTGTGGGGAGTGTGGCTAGCCTAAAAAGCATTGCTCTCTACACAGACATACACACACAGTTGCCACATGTGGGGATAGAACTCCTACCTAACTAGTTTACTCACACTACAGCAGTACACACTTACAGGATGTGCTACGCAGATTACTGGGCTACAACTTCCCAGAGATGTAGTACTAGGTGGATGACATCAGCTGCATTGCAAAGGTTGAGCATTAGGTTTGTGGGGAGTGTGGTTAGCCTAAAAAGCATTGCTTTCTACACAGACAGACACACACAGTTGCTATGTCTGGGGATAGAACTCCTACCTAACTAGTTTATCATACTACACCAGTATGTACTTACAGGATGCGCTACAGGAATTACTGGGCTACAGCTTCCCAGAGGTGTATTACTAGGTGGATGACATCAGCTGCCTTGCAAAGGTTAAGCATTTGGATTGTGGCTAGCCTAAAAAGCATTGCTCTCTACACAGACACACTCGCCACGTCTGGAGATAGAACTCCATCCTAACTAGTTTATCACACTACAGTGGTACACACATACAGGATGCGCTACGGAGATTACTGGGTTTCAATTTTTCCATAGGTGTATTTCACATTGGATGACCTCAGCGGGCTTCTCCTAATAGGGCTATGGGGAGGACAGTGTGTGTGCATGGGCCATTACCTATTCATGTAGGGAGCGACACACCACATGTGGACACACACAGGGTCATATTTCACAGGTACATGCATACAGTTGCTAGATGACTACTTCCTTGTACAGTCATGTTGCACAGTTGGCACATGCACCACATGGTCTGTAATGCTGACAGATACTGGTGGCTAGTATCTACAGTGAGTGACATCTGCACCTCATGTGTTTGGGGCCCTTTGGCTTTGTGCTGGGTGGGACAGGCCTGGATGGCTCCTTGTCACAGTTACCCTTTTCCACACATCTATGTCCCTCTACCTTTGGCTTATTATAGTGTGTTGTCCTTACATATATGTATGTATTCCTATCCACTGTGTATAGAAGGCATGAGTGGTGCATACTGACAGGTATGTACACTAACAACTGCAACTGCCAGATACGTCTGGTCCACTAGTGTTTGCAGACATGGCCATCACGTGTTTAAGTGTGTGAGCATGCCCAGTATGACCTTTCAGTATGTTGTTGACTTACATTGCCTTCATTTCTCTAAGTGTATGAGCATGCCCAGTATGGCCTTCTGTATTGCATGTGTGGGTCAAGTCTGGGTAGTTTGTCCTGCAGTGCTGACCTTTGTGTTGTACACCAATAGATAGCATGCTGTCTCTGCAGGGTATCCATCCATCATTTGGCATTGACCGTTACTACATTTCTGCATAGTGGAGGGGGGGGCACACAAACTGTTTCTACAGCTCTACACAGGATTGGGAGGGGCACACCTGACTGTTGCTATATTTCTATGTAGGTTGGGGGGAGGGCACACCTGACTATTTCTGCATTTCTACACAGGATTTTGGGGTCCACCTGACTGTTACTATATGTCTACATAGGCTGGGGGGGCACACCTGACACTTGTACACATTTGCTGAGACTGTACTGGTATGTTGGGTACTCCATTTCAGTCTGTAGTCTTACCTATCATGCTGGCTAGAGGCATACCAGTGTACTACAGATCGTGGCTTTGGTTGCCCTACATAGACTTCCTACCCTTCAGAACTGACATCCCATTGACTGCCCTGCTGTCATCTGTCTGTGTAGGCCTGGGGGGAGGTTAACCATAGCCATGTTTCTGGGGCCATGGCACAGGCTCTGTTTGGGTTTGTCTACACCTGTCCTGTTGCCTGACACTGTTGTTGGATATGTGAACCATCCTGACTGGCATGTGTAGGTCATATGGACACACATGTCGCTCAGCACATTTCCTGCAGTGGGTTTTTTCACCCTGTGCAGTACTGGCTACTATGCTGACTATAGTATGTGTTACAGATGTCATGGTGCCACTATGGGTGTCTACTGTCTGCTGCTATGACATCCAGCCTCCCATTTCCCTTGCATGCTCACATCCATACCAAAACTACAGGTAATGATACATTCTACTCCATATGGCAATTGGAAGGTTGATTGATTTACCTTGTGGGTGTGCTAGACTTGCGGATGGTGCTGGCGAGCTGCCTATGTTGGATGCACATAGTACACTCTCTATACATGACTGAGCACAGATAGTGTCATGTTTGGCATCCCTTTTACTGTATGTGTGAGTCAGAGAGAGATGGCATTCCCTGGGTCCCTACTATGTCAGTGCATGTGCTATGCGTTACCTCTTTGCCAAGGCCAGGGCATACTGGACAAGCCTCCTTCTGCCTACTGGGGCAGGCTCAGGTTGTTCCTCCTCCAGGTCACTCTGTGCCTGTGCAGGCCTTAGAATTGGTGGGGGGACTGTGTGGCCCTGCCTCATGCTGTTCCTGCTGCAGCTGTTTCCACAGGATCCTATTGTGTAGCATAGCACATACCATAACAATCTGGGTACATGTAGCTGGTGAATACTGCAAGGCTCCACCGGATGTGTCCAGACACTGGAACTGTGACCTGAGCATCCCAAACACATGCTCTATTATATGTCTGGCATGTGTGTGTGCCTCATTATGGCATTGTTGTTCAGGTGTGTGTGCATTTCTGATGGGTGTCATCAGCCACAGCTCCAGTGTGTACCCAGCATTCCCCACTAGGTGGCCATAGGGGATGTCCTCATTGGCAAATCTCTGGTACAGCTGTGTAAGATGCCATATGTGGGACTCGTCATAGCTTCCAGGGCAGCCTGCATACACATTCAGTATAATGCCCTGGGCATCACATACGACCTGGCAGTTGATGGAGGGGATGCCCCTGTGGTTGATGTAGGCCCTACCCTGTTCACTGGGTGGTGCTTTGATGCATATGTGCATGTAGTCTATAGCACCCACTACCCCAGGGTATTCTATTTGGTGGAAGAGACACATATTACTGGTCAACACCTCACGGGTGTTGTGGAAATATACGTGCTCACTGGCATGTGCTGACATGGCATCTAGGAACTTTTGTAATGCTCTGGATGCTGATGCCTGTGAGATCCCCATGATATCCCCAGTTGTGCTTTGTGAGGTACCTCTGGCTAGTATACCTAGGCCTACACATACCTTGGTATCCACTGGGATGGGTTTCCCTCAGTCAGTGTGGTGTGACAGGTGTGTCCAGCACAGCTCAACACATTGCTGTAGGAGGTCTCTGTCCACCCTATAGCACTCAACTATCTCCAGCTCATGTAGCCCCTAGTAAGTTACCCTTGGTCTGTACACTCTTGTCCGTCTCCTCACTGTGGGTTTTTTTGGCAGCATTCACATCCTAACCACCCTCATGCTCTTGCACATATTGTTCTATGTTGCCTGTTGCAGCCCTTCTCATTTTGTAGGTTTGTTAGTTAAAATTTCCCTGCCTGTATACACCGGTAGTGTAGAGTATGGGAAAAACCAGAGGGGAAGGTGTTTGTGTAGTTTATAGTAGTGTTCTGGGCTAGGCTGGTCTGCTGCCTGTGTAATTGGCTGATTCTGATACATTTCACCTGTCAGCTAAGCTTGTTCTCCTTGATTACTCTCCTACTGCTGTTTTCCCTTCCCATTGCCTTCTTGTTTAAGCCCGTGTGCACACCGCCCAAACAGAGTGCTCAAATGTGCACACTGCTGCTATTTCCTGGTTTAACCTCTTTTTTCTTCCTGTACAACCTGGTGAGAACCACGCACACACGTTTAGGCTTTGTAAAGACTGCTAGGCAGGTTTAGACACACCCCCTAGCTTAGCTGTGCTTAGCTAGGAGAAACTTCGAGCCACAGGGCTCCAATCCGCTTATAATATGCCTGACACACAAACCCATGATGTCACCTACCTCCTAGGCTTGCACCCAGCTATTCATACTCTTACACTGTTGAGACGTGCCTCACATCCTGGGGAAAACTGGGATTCACTATCCTTCCCCTCATTTGCATAGGATTGCCTGCTAATGCATAGTTACATGTCTCACACTGAGCCTCCCCCCTTAGCAACCACTAATCACAGGCCATGTTGTCTTTTGCCTGCCATTGACTTGCATGGCAGAATACTGATTTTAGTTAGAATGCTTAATTTATGTCCATTATGTTATTTTCCCCCCGATCCCATTTGCACGCTGCTGCCCTACGCTTAAACAGCCAGTATTGGTTAATAGGAATTAAAAGTTGACCTTATACTTGGCCATTGGCATGCTTACTACATGATATGCAGCCTTTATTTGGGGCTGTTATAGCTCCGTTTTGGATTTTGCAGACATGTACTCTGTTACTCACCAAGTACATTTCTGCTGATTGCACTAGTCCTGCACAGACGGTCGCAAGCTTCCTGGATGACAAATTCACCTTATTTGCATGTATTTCTCCTGCAAATGGGGTGATTTGCATACAAGGGCTTCGTCCATGCAAGATTAGTGCAGGAGCGCTCATGCACGTTGCTGCAGGCTGTTCCTGGATCACACGGTGGATATATTGCCTGCTTGGGCTCTTGCACCAATCTTGCATGCCATGCAAGCTTTTGAGAATCCAAGGGTTATTCTTAAAAAATTCTCCATAAGGTAAAGACTCAATGTTGAGAATGAAAGCTCTTACCATGTAACACATTGTTAATATTTGGGAATTTCCTGTGTACTCTGGTTTGTACTTTTTGTCCAACAATGCCCTCCAACTCAATATCCAGATAGGTAACCTTATTTCCAATTTGTAAACCATCAAACCCTATGCCAAAACTGTTTTGTTGTAAATCAAGAAAAAACTTAGGGGCCAAAGATTCTCCCCCTTCACATACAAAAATCAAGTCATCAATGAATCTCAAATAATTAGTTACATGTTTTTTAAGGAATTCCATCTTATATAAATATCTTTGTTCAAACAAAACCATAAATAGGTTGGCATACATGGGTGCAAAAGCAGCCCCTACTGCCATACCCTTAACTTGATGGAAAATCTCTCCATTAAAATCAAAGTAATTATGTTCCAAACAGAACTGCAACAATTCCACAATATAACAAGTTAATGGGTTATCTCCCAGAAAAAAGTGAACAGATTCCAAACCTATCACGACTGATATCCGTATATAAACTTTTCACATCTACCACTAACCAGTAATTATTTTCTTTTCATATAAATGTCTTCACTTTTTCAAGAAAGTCAAAAGAATCTCTTATATAAGAATCCAATTTCACCACAGATTTCAACAAATATTTATGTTATAATATACCTATTTTATGAGAAAAATACTTAGAAGCCACTACTATTGCCCATCCTGGTGGAGTCACAGGGTTTTTATGAACCTTTGGGGGACAATAAAATCTAGGCAATACACTGCCTTCAGAGGAGAATTTTTTTATCAATATCATGTTTTATGAAATAGCCTAACCTATAACCTTTCAAGAGTAACTCATTATATTTATTTAATGCCATATTATAATTTTGAAAAGAAACTTTCTTATAAACATTTCTATCATTTAAATTATCTTCACACATTTTCTTATATTACAAATAGTTAATGACAACTATTTGATGCCCTTTATCTGCAGGTTTAATGACTAGTTCACGTCGTTCACTTAATCATTTTAACAATTTCCATTCCTCAATAGACAAATTATAAACTATCTTATCTCTATTTTTCACAAAATCCATATGTATTTTGTCTATTTCAAAGTTCATAAATGCTGAAAGAATCTTAATGTTCTCACTAGAAAAAGGAGGTATGAAGTCACTTTTATATGGTATATCTGTCGTATCAAATAAACAATAAGCATTCAGTTCATTATCGAAAGATGAATCACAAGAAACATAAATGTCACCCTCATCATCTGTGTCTGAAGTATTATCAGACATCTCACATACATCATACATTTTTACATTTTGCTTAGCATAGAACTCCATTAAATGTATTTTTCTAATAAAACAAAACATTTCCCCTTTAAAAGTATGTTTCCTAAAAAGAACAGTTCAAATAAATTTCAATCCATAATTTAAAACAGACATTTCACCATCGTTCAAATCACATCCTGATAAATTCAACACCAAATTGTCACAAGTAACACTCAAGTCTTTAACTTGTGCAAAAAACATATTAAAGTCAATACCGCTTTCACTTATGCCACTGCTGCGGTCTGTTAAACTGCTCAAAATGTCCTCTTTTACACCCATTATTTGTAGGCTGTTGGTTGCTCTGAAAGTTTTGGTTTAAATATTCCGGCTATTGTGCTTTCGGCAGAGATGGATATGAGATGCTTTCTCCACTATCATCCTCCCATTTAGAAGCACTCGCACCCAAGGAGGCAAACGAAACATGTAACTTCCTCTCTTCTCTTCCTAGAGACAAACCGCTCCTTTGCTGTCTATTTTTATTGGTTCCTGCTGAAAAGGCTGTACCATTATTATAATCCTTCAGATCACAATAAATTTTCTTCATTTTTTGTTCTATCAATTTATAAGAAAGTTCGTCAAGTCTCTCATTAGTGTCTTTAATTATATTTTCAAAGCACACAGCAGTAAGTTAACCAGAAATAGATTAACACAACTTACTAATTTCTTCCTTGAGCAACCTCTGCCTCCCCACATCTCTCTCAGCTAAGATCTTAAGCCATTCCTGCACACAATTATGTGCTGCAATTTTCCAATATTTTTCAAAGTTTCTTTCCTCTGGGTTTGACAAATGAAAGTGTAAAGAAGCATTCTTATATACCCTTAGACCCCGAGGAGTAATGTAAATTTCAACATACCTTTGCAGACACAATAAATTGTAGTGCAGAAAAGTTTCCTTAGTTAACAGTCTCTCCAACTTTGCGATACAGTCCTGTAGCTCAGGTTGCAATGAGTGAATACATTTTTGTCCCAAGTTCGCAAATGGATTGTTCACTCTCTGACTTCGGCCTTCCTCAAACATATTTTTCCATTGAAAATTACACTGCTCATTCCCAACGGAAGCAGCCACAGGTTCAGGAATGCATTCATTTGTTTTAGTGACAAAATTATCTATTGTCCTTTGAGCAGCATCAGTACCTTCATTTCTAAAGATCCTCAGAAGATGGTAATCCGGATCACTAGCCATATGTAATAACTAGAAGCAAGATACAAAGTCCAATACCATAGAAAGAAGGTACAGCAGACCACAGATTAGGCAAAAAACTTTTAATCAATTTTAGTGCCTCGGCTAACAAGCCTTCAAGAGACAAAAGCTTACAACTAACAGTCTTCTTTATGTAGAACCCACAATTACATGAATTAAAATGAATTATAAATGCTTAAAGAAACACCTTCCAATTACAATCATTATTTAACCCATTGGGTGACAAAGTACTAAATTTCACAATACACATAGATTCTTCATACAAAAGTTTCCTTTTAACTTCCATATCATCCCATCTCTGAACAGTGTCTAAAATAGTAGCCCTTAAATACTCATTTTTACCATCATGATATAAACTATAATGTGCTATGGGACTCTCTAATTTTTTATTTTTTATATCTCTCTAGGGCTCTTGTATTCTAACCCTAAACATCCTTTTAGTTTCATCTATGTAATATATGTTATAGGAGCACTGCAATACATAAATTACCTCTTTAGTGTTACAACATACACCAAACCTAGATGTAACACAAATCCAATTTATATTGTGAAAATAAGGCACAACATATTGACACACAGAACATTTTTCACATGACTTCATATCACTTATTCCTATAGTCTTATATAAATTTTCTGTAGGACATTGAAACTGACTATAAACTAAGATGTCTATAATACTTCTACCCCTTTTAAGAAACAGTGAAGGCTTACTTGGCAAAATATCCTTAAGCTTAGGATCATTTAACAAAAATTCCCAAAAGTATTTAACAACACAAAAAATCTCTTGAGTTCTTACATTATAAGTGTTAACAAAATATACTTATCTTTTATTTAAAACTTGCTGACTATTCTCTCTACACTTATATTTCTGTATTATAGACATATCTCCTTTTTGAAGTTGAATATGTCTAACTAGCCTCTTTAAGGCTTCCTCCAATAAAGTTTGTTTATAACCTTTTTTCAAAAAAATGAGCACACATAAATTTTAAGTCTTCCCATAACATACACTCATTACTATTGAGCCTAGCTATTCTTAAAAATTCTCCATAAGGTAAAGACTCAATCAGATGTTCAGGATGAAAGCTCTTACCATTAGTGTAGCATTACCTGGATACATTGAAGAAGCCAAGGCTGATATTGTGGTTCCTTAAATCAATTGCAGTGATGCAAGCGAGTCATAACTATGTCATCAGGCACCATGGGCAGTCCCCAGACTAGCATCCAAAAATTCATGCCCCCACCAGAAAAAAAAAACCCTTAGCTTGTCCCACTTTCATATGACGCAGCTGCATTCCTCTTTTATCACACTGTCAATGCTTGCATGTGCATTTGCATTTACATTTCCTGTTCTTATCTCAGTCTTCTTCTTCTTCTAATAACTTATTTGTTCTCCTTAGAGTTACTATGTTATCCCTAACTTTTATTTGGGTTTTGTATCTACTTATACTCAAGTTATGTCATTGTTATTTTGCTGTACATATTTTGCTCAACTGCTTTTTTTCTACATATGCTACTCATCTGAACATTTGTCTTGTATTTTACAATACATGCTCTAAATTTAGCTACTGTATGCTAATTCTCAAATACAAACTGTTGCTTGTACTTATATTTGCTATTGTACTGCCTTTTGAGCCTGGCTCATCCCTGAAAATGTCTTTGGATCAGTTTACATATCATATTAACAAAACAAATTCTATATAGATATAAAGCATGGAGGAGATTACCGTGAGTTATCAGTAAAGGTGCATAACCTGAGGATTGTTGTAGACTAACCACTGACATTTCAAGACCAGTTGACATCTGTAGTAAAGTCTTGCTACTTCTATCTGAAGAATATATTCACGAGTAAACAATTTATACCTCAATCTGATCTGTTGATTGTTGATCATGATATGGCTTCTTCCACACTGGGACTACTGTAATGCCCTACACCTGGGAATTCCTAACAATGAGTTGGATTATTTTCAAATGATGCAGAATTCAGCAGCAAGGCTACTGACTGGTACCTTACATTACTATCATATTACTCCAGTTCTGTATAGCCTTCATTTGCTCCTAATCTATTATAAGATTGTCTTTAAGAACTTAGTATTAGTATAGTTGTCCATTCATAACTTGGGTCCCTCCTACCTGAAGGAATTTATTGAACCCTAACACTCTGCGTGGGTTTTACATTTATCCTTTGAGTGGCTGCAGTCAGTTCCATAGATGTACTTAGAAGCCTTCCTTTCATGTTATTATCTCGCTTCTTACCTGTGGAACTCACTACCTTGATGGCATCAGAAGTGTCCCACACTTGCCTGCTTTAGAAAGGCATTAAAATGTATATCCTTGATTTGGTTTATAATGATTATGGATGATGTCTCATTAATTTTCTGATATTATTGCTTTGTTTTACATTGTTAAATTTAAATTTGGATAATATTTTTGTTGGTGGTAAAGCACCTTAATAAACTTGAACTTGAACCAAGACTGCCTCAGTGTGAAATGTGTGTTAGAGTAGTTAAACAGTGCTAAGTAACCACCAATAAACACAAGAGAATCAAAAGATGACAGAAGTCACTATGACAGAATAAAATAAATGGAGGACTGCATAAAATAGTAGGCCTTCCAGACTATTGGCCTGAAGGACATAGACAGAATAACTGTTGGCTAACATTGAGGTTGAACTAGCATAAATCTGACAACAGCCTGAAAAAAATTTGTGCAACCTTAGACAGGAAGGAAAGAGTAGATCAGAACAATCTATTAAATCACTGACCAATAAATGCCATGTTTTAATGTATGCAACCTAAAACTAAGGTGTGACAGTTGGAAAAGATAGATCTCAAAAGCTTGTCACTTGTGAGGGCATAAACTATGCCTCACTAAAGATGTTAAAATGCAATTATATTGGAAGGGATAAGGATTTAAATAAGTAATCCAAGGTTTCTGCAATCAGTGGCAGGCCTGTGGCTTAGTTTTCCTGAAACAAAAGCAGTGGTGTGAAAAATAAAGTGAACACTATCTGTTTATTCTCAAGAAACATTTGAGATTTTGGAATATGTGATAATCGGTGCCAGATTAAAATATACTCATTTTGTTTAGACTACTGTAAATTATTACAACATGTACCAATGTCGACTGTAGGGGATAAATAATAAACACATCAGCTAACTGAGGGATGTGGTAAATGTTAGCCCACGTCCAAGGAGAGATATAGCATATCTAGTAAAGAAGATCTATTTAAGTAGACATTATATGGGATCCACCATTCCCTACAGGAAATAAAGTTAGAAATCGGGAGAAAGCATGTAGTGGCACATTTAGAATATGATGTTGTAACAAGGAAGGTAAAAGAGGAAAGAGACTAGGCAAACTGAGGAATAGTGGCTATAAAAGCCAGGGAATTCTTCATTATGATAAGCTGAAGGTGCAGAAGATGCATTCCATCCAGAAACAGAGGAGGAGTTAACATGTAAATCTTAAATTAAAGATTACAAGATAAATGATGGTGCAACAACTGTGAATACGAGCTGCAGGAATCTATTGGATAGAAAAATGGATGATTATACCAACAGAAAGAAAGCACTCTTTGGAATGAGAAAATGTCCAGTTATCAAAGGTAGAAGTCCAAGGGTAATAGAAGTTGGAATATAGACAGAATTTTGAAGAAGTATGCCTTTGCATTCTATATGTTTTTTTTTTCTTTTGAGAACTGAAGTGTGAAATAAAGAGGTTAATAGGACTCATGGGACATTGGGAATGGGAAGACTGAAGAGATTATTACAGGGTGAGATATTTAGAGTCAGCAAAAAGCCTTGCAATTTGAGCAGATGATTAAGGCTATCAGTTGTTAATGAACTTCATCTTATAGTCCAGGTTTTACTTTCTCCAGCTTCTGCGTACATACTGTGTGACTTATAGTACATTGCTTAACCAAAAAGTGGGAAATGAATCTGAAAAATGGTCCATGTATCTGAGGTTTTACCCAGTTAAAAAAAACATACACATAAATACATTTCTAAAGGTTAAGTGTACTGTAAAGGGACACTGGCCTGACCAGATGTTTGAAGTTAGGTATGCCTTTTTGTATGCTGGGCTGCATATTTTACGTGGCTCTGTAACTGCTGAGGAATGATGGATGTTGCATAATATTATGTGACAGCAATGTGGTGATGGTTAAAAAATGGTTATTGATTCAAAGGTACATACGTCCGCTTAATGCAACCAAGGTATGCAGCCTCATTGATAGCCTTTTAGAGAGGATACTAGATGATATAATGATCTGCATGGTTTTTAAGTTTCAGTTTATCACCATAAAAGAGATACGATGAATAGCTGTAACAAAAAAAAAAAAAAAAAATATATATATATATATATATATATATATATATATATATATATTTATATATGCACATGTGTATATATACATATATATATATATATATATATATGTATGTATATATATATATATATATATATATATATATATATATATATATATATATAGAAAGAGAGAGGTATAGCTATAGATATAGCTGTAGATATTATAAGCAGTTGGAAACATGCAGTGATTATTATGTAATGGAGAATTTATAAGTAAAGACTGTCTATAGCTTGACAACTTAGATCAAAGGGGATGAAAGCAATGAGGCCACTAGTGATAAGCAATCACCTCTGTCAGCAGAAGAAAAAGGAGAATAATATATGCCTTCCTTGCCTGTGCACAGTCTTTTGATTAGTAATACTGGCAAGTCACATTTAGGACTCTTGACCATAGGAGACTAAAATCGAGAAAAGTGGAAAGATGAGTCCTTGGGTAGTTTAGAAAGTGCCTAGCAAAGAAATATTTAAAATTATGGACAAGGATCTGAGTCATAGTGGACAGTTGATAATTTTTGATTGAAATGAATGATCAAAGAACAACAAAAGACATTTACTTGATAAGTGCAGGATGAGTCAGAAAACTTGAAGGCCACGTTAAGTGATTCTTTTTTGAGACTTATTTAACGGAATCCATGTTCGGCTTCATTGGGTGGCTGGAGGTTGTGTTAGAGGATTAATGTGAAAGGACATGCAGTACAGGAATAAAAAAAAGCACTGAAACTGGATCAAGGCTTGTGTCAAATGTAGAGGACTGAATAATCCTACTAAGAATGTAAGGTTACTGGTTAAGCTAAGTAGGGAGATGGAAGTGTGATCATATTCCATGAGATAAACTAAGAAAAACAGTGAGTGTTAAAGATGAGTGACAGAGGGTTACTTTTAAGAGAATATGGTTGTTTAAGGGAAAGAGAAAAGTGAGGTGTGATGATCTCAGCAAGGAGTGGAGTTGGGGCCAAAGTAGTCAGTATAGAGAGGGACGGTGGTGTTCTTCCTGTGTTTTTCCTGTCAGAATTTCAACTGCTTAGTTAAGAGAGAAGAGAAGAGAAGAGACTTTAACATGAGCCAATCAAGAAACTGTACTCAGGATTCTTGTGTTAAAAAAGACATCCAATCAACAATATTGACTGTGCAGGATATTACTTAAAATAGACAAACTGGATACCAAAATAGAAAGTTTCAAAGAAGAGTCCAGAAAGAGGATGAAACATTCAGGAATTGTTATGAAACAACAAAGTGGATGAAATCAGCAGCATGGAAGAAGCTTTAAATGATCATGAAGGGAAAATAATTGCAGGTTAGTCTCAGACTGAATTTCTTTTAAAACAAAATAACTGGATATGAGCTAAAGCTGATGATATAATTTATGGTATACCTGAAAAGAATGAGAGAGACAATATAATAAACGTCTTAACAACCTCACTACAACAACCATTAAATCTACTTATTTTGGAATTAAAAGGGCACATAGATCTCTGAAAGCACCTTTGAAGAGGAAAACCTCAGCCACACATTCAATTGTATTTAAGTTTATATGTATCTTAAAAAAAAGATAAAATACTTAAAACAGCATGGTCCATTTGACCTATTAAAATAGGTGAATTTGTAGTCAGACTTGACAATGATTATTTCAGTAAAGCAATAAGTAAAAGAAAATCCTGTTTTCCACTGATGAAGAAACTTAAAAGAACAATATAAAACAACATTGGCATTTCCTGCAAAGATGAAATTATTTCTTTCAGAAAGAACTAAAATGTTTGATACACTGGAGGAGGAATCCACTTTTATTATCAAAAATAAAATCCTTAATATTATTGGAGTGGAAAAGTATATCCCTCAAGAGGCAGAATAAGCTGAATCCATGGAATACTGCTTCTGAAATTAAAAAAAAAAACTTAAAGACAAGTCACATTTATTCTCTGACTGCAGGACATTTATTTTCAGAAACAATAGATTCACACCTGAAGTAAAAGGTCTGCATTGGACTTCAAGCTTCAAAATGTACATGACAATGTATTTATAGTTTAAGCTAAACCATTTTTTATGACAAGAAATATATATGGTTAGTTCTACAGTTTTACTATATTTACAGTAAAAGACAATATATTTCATTTGACTAAATTTATAATGTATTTCTAAATACTTTCTGTAAGGGAATGTCATTAAATTATAAACAATAGAAGTGGTAACTTTAAGACTATATAAGTTAAGAATTGCATTTTGTTTGTTTAAATTTGCTTAGTATTTGCATTGTTGGGTTAAGTGAATGTCAGATCTAAGTAATACGCTAATTAGAAGTATTAAATTGCTGGTTATTTCATTTTCTTTCTTCCTGTGCAACCCATCCCATTCACAGGTCACTTATGAAGCAAATAACACTTAAAAAAAGATAGAGAAAAAAATAACGTTCCAGTTGTGTCACAATGCTGGATTCTTGCTTGCCTGGCTTCCTGTCTTGAGCTGTTCTGAAGAAAATCTATGTCAAAGTTCATCCCTGATGTCTGTGAAAGCAGAAAGGAACTTTCTTTTTCTTTCTTTTTTTTCAAGTATATATGTGGGAAATCTACTCAAAATAACAGTTTGTCTCTTTTCATAGAAATGAAGAACTACTAAAACAATAGCTATAATAATGTTTTATATTGAGCTGTTGCTGACATAGAATTTACATTTTGTTGAATGTTAATAGCTTATGTTGTAATTTATTTATTTTATTTATTTTACATTTGTTTACTGGGAAAGTCTAACTGAGAAAAGACCCATTTTCAGCTGCTGACCTGGGAGAAAAGCTCCACATACAGAGATTATACAAAAATTATACAAAACTTATACAAGAAATTATACAGTCTATGTTATTATAGCTGACATTTGTATTATACAATCATCTGATATAATTTCTTACTGTAGTGTAGACATTGTAGTTTCTCAAAGTAAGCTGAGGAATGGTGTGTATGGGGGAAATTGGATAGAAAAAGATGAGGTAAGAGATTATCTAGACACGAGAGAGAACATAGATTATGAAGTGGCCAAGGATGAAGGAAAAAAAGTATGACCAAGAGCTATTAAAACTAGTTAGCCTTGAGTACTTCTGGAACAAAGCTAGGTGTCATTAAAATACTTTTTAAGAATATTTTTGAACTGATTGGTGTTTATGTTGGTTCTGATTCTGTGAGGTAGTGAATTCTACCTTATTGCTACATAATGAGAAAATAGTGAGTCCTCTGCCTTATTAGTGGATTTGGACATGTGTAGTAGAGATTTACTTGTTGAGTGAAAACTTCAATTTGTGGTATGGGGCTGGCGAATATTTAGAAGGGCATTTTTTTTTCAGATTGATATCCTACTTTGTGTGCTAAGGTTAATTGGTTATAGTATAGAAGTTTTGGGGGTTCTAACCAGGAGAGTTTCTTTAAGGAGTGGCAGTGGTGGGTATGATGTGTGCAGTCAGTTGCAAATTTACATATTTTATTGTAGCATGTTTCAAGTTTAATTAAATCTGTCTTTTTAAGGTTGGTGAGAATTGGTGAAGCATACAGAAATGTTGATAGAAGATGGGTTCTAACAAAGGCAACCCAAGAGGTGCTAGATGCATTTTATTTCTGCAAAGAGTACCCATTTTTTGTGAGCTTTCTTAACTGTTTATGCTATATGTAGGTCAAATCCTAGGCTGTTAACTATTATTACTCTTAGTAGTTTTGTTTATGAATCGGAGCTAATTTTAGTATTATTCCTAGCTGTAATGTAGAAGGTATTGGGGGGTAAATCTTGTGGGTTTGAAGATCATGAGTTTTGTTTTATTGGGGTTGAGTATGAGCTGATGGGTAGAGAATCATAGCTTGGTTCCTGAGAATGATTTTTGAGTTATATCATGGTGGTGCTGCAGGTTATTAGCAGCACATGTAAGTGTTGTGTCACCTGCATATTGAATAGTTGAAGCCAATGGGATAGTACTATTCAGGTTGCTTGTGAAAATAATGAAGAGTAGTGGCTCAAGAACTGAGGCTTGAGGTACTCCTAGTGTGATGGAAGAAGAGGATAGGACATTAAGCCATTTTACTAATTGTTGATGGTCCTGTAGATAGCTTCAGAACCACTGAAGTGCAGAGGGGCTGAGATTCAATTTAGAGAGTGTATTTAATAGTATGGGATGGGAGACCATATCAATCTCCTTAGACATGTCTAGAAAGACAGCAAAGACTATTCTACCATTGTTGCTGAGTTGGTTAATGGCATTGGCAGTTGTGGTACT
Source organism: Protopterus annectens (assembly GCF_019279795.1). Lineage (NCBI taxonomy): Eukaryota > Metazoa > Chordata > Ceratodontiformes > Protopteridae > Protopterus > Protopterus annectens. The sequence goes on along the minus strand of NC_056737.1, from coordinate 1,881,212,377 downwards.
ATGATGGGGTCTAAAGCAATGTTGACATGTTGCTAGCATGTTGCTGAAGGTATGATAATGAATCATTTGGGAGTGGATACATCTTTCAAGGAATTTAGATAGTGGCGAGATAATAGCAATCAGTCTATACTTGGTCAGCTCTGTGGAATTTCCACCTTTGTGTAAGGGGATAATGTGTGTGATTTTCCATATTGCTGGGACATGTAGTTCTGCTATGGACCTGTTAATAAGGATCGACACTGGATAAGATATGGCTTCAGCTGCTAGTTTTAAATATTCGCCTGGTAACTTGTCAGCTGCTATTGAAGAGGGTTTGAGCTTTTTCAGTAGTTTCTTAATGGTAGCTGTGGGAACAGGCTGAAAGGAGAAGGAATTGGAGTTAATATTGAGAGGTTTGAAGGCTAGTGATGGTTCTGTGGAATTACTTTTAATTAGAGATAGTACACTTTCATTGAAGTATTTATTGAATTCTTCTGCAACAGTGGTAGGATAGTGTAGTAAGTTAGGGGAAGGGGTAGTGGAATCTTTTGGGTAGAGAATGGCATTTATGTTATTCCAACATTTTGGGGAGTTATGCTGGTGTTTATGTTGCAGGTTATAGTAGAAGTTTTTTTTTTATCTAGGTTGATTTGGTGTTTAACCCCAAACCTCTCAGACCCACAGGTACGGCAAGTGCAACAGCTTTAAACTCCAAGGAAAGTCAAAACAAACAAGAGCCAGTACAAAATGTGTGGTTGTAACACAATGTAATGTGTAAAAAGCATAACAATGGGTGAAGGGACATAAATACAAATCCCAACCCCCAAACCAAACTGATTTCGGCTTAATAGCTTTCTTCAGTGGAAGACAGAATACACAACAAAACACAGAACCAAAAGATCCTTCTTATAAAGCCAAAGGCAGGTGCCAACAAGCATTCCCATTGGTTAGTTTATAAATATTCATTTAGACCTGGAGGGAAAACCCCCCCTAGTTTAATTATCCATTTTTTCTCCTTAGTGTTCAAAACACTGTGCCAACCAACTTTATCCCTACAATTCCCTATAATATGATCAATAATAGTAAATCTAAATACCAAAGTATTATGTTTGCAAGTGTGCTTATACAGGGCATTAGAGTGCTTTTTATGTCTAATATCACTCATGAGTTCCCCTATTCTGAATTGCAAAGATCTTGATGTTTGGCCTACATAAAACGCAGAGAATGTACAAGTCACCAGATATATCGCCCAACTTGTACTGCAATTGGCCAAAAAAGAAATATTTTATACAATGGATGTATTTTTGCTACTAAATTCCTTTGTTTTATTTACCCAATGGCCGTGTGTACAATGACCGCAAGGGACACATCCCAGCAATATATCTCCTGTCAATGTTCTTTGATATGGGACATTCCCCCTATAGACCAACCTTTTGTAGTGACTGAAAAGTGAGCCCAAGGTGCAGCCCCTGCAGAAAAAGAAAGCACATATGTCCCCCATATGGTCAGACAGTTTATTTTCTGCCAGCAGAATATTCCAACATCTATGGATGATTTTTATAAAGGATCTAGTATTCCTGCCATACATGGTAACCAGTCTCACTTTAGACTTAGTATCTGATGAATGTCTGATATTCCAATAGCCTAGTTATATCCTGATTGGAAGCAAATTGTCTGGCCCAACTGATGTCACCTACTTTGAATCCCCTATCCTTAAATCTGCAAATTAGATCCTGCTTATAATGGCTAAATGAGGAGGAATTGGAACAAATCCTTTTTACCCTCAAAAATTGAGATTTATGGATGTTTCTGATGATATGTTATGGGCTGAAGTTAGTAGCATGCAGGAGAAAGAGTTGTATTGGAGAATGTTTCTATATATCTGGGTTTCCAAGAGGTTATCTGAGTTCCAACTAACTAGTACATCCAGAAATGTAATTTTGGTCTTATTAAAATTGACCTTAAACTCTGTACCCCATTTGTTCTCATAAAGGTAATCAGCAAACTCCTGCAAAAAGGTCTCATCCGACCTCCACACCAACCAACAAGTATCACAATACCACCTCCATATGTCAGTCTCATTAATGTACAAATTATGAGAGGGATCATAGATCAATTCCTCTTCCAAATATACCATAAACAGATCAGCATAGATAGGGGCAAAAGAAGCCCCCCATGGTTGATCCTTGAACCTGCCAAAAGCATTGATCTTGAAAATAGAACACATGTTTGTTAAAACGTGTTCAGACAGGCAAACAAGGAAGGTACTGAGACCTGGTTCATATAATATGCATCTCTCCAGCCAATACTGAAGGGCTATCAAACCTGCCCGATGTGGGATATTGGTGTACAAAGAGGTGACATCCAGGGCACATAACAGCCAATCCAATTCCAATTGCATGTCTGATATGATACCCAAAAATTGGGTGGTATCCTGAATTCGAGCATGCACACAGGACATCAGTGGTTTCAAATATAAAGTTAGAAATTCCGAGAGGGGTTTTGTAAGGGACCCTCTACCTACCACTATTGGCCTTCCTGGTGGGTTTCTAGGATCTTTGTAGATTTTGGGGAGAAGATACGGGTATTGTTGCTTGGGATCAACCACTTTCAGGTGAAATTTATCACCCTTGGTGATGATACCTTGATCTTCAGCTTCATCCAAGAAATGGTCAATTTCTACCTTAAACCTACTAATGGGGTCCAAAGGCATGGCCATATAATACCTGCCATCTGCTAGCTGTTTGTGTGCTTCCCCACTATATGCTGCCCAATCCTGTATAACAACAGCCCCTCCTTTATCTGCTAGTAGAATCACAATACCCTATTGAATCTCAGATTGTTAATACATTCTCTTTCAGCCTTAGTGATTTTGTTTTTGAATGTATCAAATTCACCAGGGTGAAAGTGAAGATCTTTGAGAACATTACCCTGAAAAATAGCTACAGTAGGTGACATTGGGGACATAAACATTGATTCACAGAACCTAAAACCTCTCTGTGTGTTGTCTGAAGTGTTGTCAAACTAAAGCCATAAATTAAGTAAACGGCAAATATCAATCACACCCTGAGCAAAAGACTGCTCTGGGACAAAAAACAGGCATAAAACTCAAAACCTTATTCAGAATCTTTATTTCAGTATCAGAAAGTCTTGCAGAAGAGATGTTATGTACATTCATGCAGGTATCTATCTTTGTGTCATCATTTTGAGATGCCCCTCCAAATAGTTTATTGCCCTTATGTTTCCTCCCCCCTCTCCTGACCCTGACCCTAAAGGGTGTGATAGATTGTTACATTTGGGATCTGGTGATATTTCTGAGTGGCCATCATCCATCTCAGTGTTAGATGACGATTCCTTCCCAGAAGTAATAAGGATGGATTTTGATCTCTTACATTTGGGGGTAAATGGTTTTCTATCAGGAGTCATAAATTTAACATTTAAAAATGTCTCAAATGGTCTGCCCTTCTCGTAGTCCCCTACATCCCTGTTGAATTTTTTCATCTTCTTTTCTTTCAATATTCTCTCCAAATCAAGTAAATCACTACTCATCTGGTTCACACAGGGTGTATAACAGGGTAGGGTTTCAAACTCATTAAGATTCTGACATAAAGTCTCAACCTCCTGAATATTCTGTTAAACCATTCATTCATAATATGCAGCTACGGCGTCCACAAACCCCATGGAGGCCTGTTGTACTTGTAGCCATTGTTCTGAAATGCTTGATCAGCACTGTGTACAAGGTGTTGAAGCTTAACTCTAAGTCCCCTAGGTGAAATCTGTTTGCATTGGTAAACCTTAAAAAGACGTAAATGCCAAACATTAGTTCTCAAATGTTTCATATTTCTAGTAAATTTAGAAAAGGCCAACTTATATTCATTAGATGGATCATTCTCAGTAACTGTCACCCTATTTGTAGAATTGGCAGGGCCCAAACCAAATACCCCCAAATCATCCATATCAGAAGATAAACCTTTACTAAGGGAGGCCAAATCCATATTGGACTTATTACTCATTTAATCAAAACCAAAAAAGGTTTCAATAGCTCAGTTAGGTAAACTAGACCCACATCCAAACAAAGTGGAAACCCACAATAAAAACTTCCCCACTAGATGGACAAAAAACAAAGGGGTTAGTAATTATAAGTTACACTATATTCCCAATATAGGGGGCCAAAGAACACAGTATATTGACCCAAAGTTTGGCACATATATAGTTCCACATACAGTGGGAGTTCAAGCAACGGAGGTCACACACAAAATGAAAGGGTATTCACCCCAAAATTACCCAACAAAGTGATACAATAGATAGCTCTTGTTGTGAATGACCATTATGGTCCTTAACAATAATTAAATACTCGCACACAATGCTACAGATCACCAGATATCAATAATACACCTCCTAATTAGCTGAGCCCCAACATATAAGTCCAATTTAGTTGGTCCAAAGTATCATTAAAAAGAAAAATAATTACAACTATAATAAGTGTCAAAGATAGGACAAAAGTGCAGCCAACTGAGTCCAACATCTATTGGAGGTAAGCTGCCAAATGGTGAGGGTCTAGTTATCATATACTGATAAAAATTTAAGATAAATACCCAAATGTGCTATTGGAATAACCACAAAAATATCAATACTGTTTAATAAGGGGAAAAAACATAATATAAATAGAATGATCTTCCAGGCCCAAAATGAAAGTCATCCAATCCACATAAATAACCTTATTTATAATAATTATCAGATATCCAAATATATAATAAATAAGGATATTCAGAGAAGTATGAGGTGAAAAGGGCAAAAACAGTCATCTGAGCTATACACCCACTTAAATGTTCCTGACCATCTATAGCTTCCCATCCATATTAGTACACAAAAGCATATGTTTGAAAGACCTAATGGGAGACAGATATTATATCACACAGCCCTTCATATCATCAGAAAAAGTTAACCCCACACACTTGAATTTAGGATGTGTTTGAAAACCATCACACAATTGGAAAATTAAATAATTCAAAAATTGTTTGCACTAAATAATAATCAACATATTAATATAGCAGTAATGATCCACAAAGTTATGATTCAGAAACAGAGCCATTGATTTCACAGGCCACAAAGCTAGTTATTCACCATATAAAGTATGTACAATGGCACAAATTAGACCCCATAATTATAATTAGGGCACATTGTAATATCTCAAATTTTGAGGGTAAAAAGGATTTGTTCCAATTCATCCTCATTTAGCCAATATAAACAGGATCTACTTTACAGATTTAAGGATAGGGGATACAAAGTAAGTGACATCAGTAGGGCCAGCCAATTTGCTTCCAATCAGGATAGAACTAGGCTATTGGAATATCAAAGACATTCATTAGATACTAAGTTTAAATTGAGACTGGTTACCACGTATGGCAGGAATACTAAATCCTTTATGATAATCATCCATAGACATTGGAATATTCTGCTGGCATAAAATAAACAGTCTGGGGGACATATCTGCTTCCTCTTTCCACAGGGGCCACACCTTGGGCTCCCTTTTTAGTCACTACAAAAGTTTAGACTATAGGGGGAATGTCCCATATCAAAGGACATTGACAGGTGATATATTGGTGGGATGTGTCCCTTGCGGTCATTGTACACACTGCCATCGGGTAAATAAAACAATAGAATTTAGTAGCAAAAATGCATCCATGGTATACAATATTTCTTTTTTGGCCAATTTCAGTACAAGTTGGGTGATATATCTGGTGACTTGTACATGGTCTGTGTTTTTGTTTTATGTGGGCCAAACATCAAGGCCTTTGAAATTCAGAATAGGGAAACACATGAGTAATATTAGACGTAAAAAACCCTCTAATGCCCTGTATAAACACACTTGCAAACATAATACTTTGGTAATTAGATGTACTATGATTGATCATATTATAGGAAAAAAGTTGGCTGGCACAGTGTTTTGAACACTAAGGAGAAAAAATGGATAATTAAACTAGGGGGTCTTTTCCCTCCTGGTCTAAATGAATATTTATGAACTCACCACTGGGAATGTTTGCTGGCACATGCCTTTGGCTTTATAAGAAGGACCTATTGGTTCTATGTTTTGTTGTGTATTTTGTCTTCCACTGAAGAAGGCTATTAAGCCGAAACTGGTTTGGTTTTGGGGTTGGGATTTGTATTTATGTCCCTTCACCCATTGTTATGCTTTTTACACATTAAATTGTGTTAAAACCACACATTTTTTGCTGGCTCTTGTATGTTTTGATTTGGCCTTTAGCCTTGTTTCTAATTTGCTGGAATGTAATATGGTTGATTTGGAGTTCACAGGTGAGCCATGTTTGCTAAGCTTTGTCTCTTTTCCTATGGAGCACTTCAGACCAGTGACAAGTGGAGTACCACAGGGTTCAGTCCTGGGTCCTCTCCTGTTTGGTATCTACTTCTCTGAAGTACAGTCTAACATAGAAGGTCTTTGGCTAATGAAGTTCACAGATGACTGCAAACTAGGAGCCATAATCAAAACTCCTAACAATGTGGACATCCTACAAAAGGGCCTCACTGAGACAGTTGCCTGGTGTCAAAGCCGTGGCCTCAAGCTCAATGCCAAAAAGTGCATTGTCATCCCCTTTGGTAAAAACTCTGTACCCATGAGCTACAACATAGGCGGTGGTATACTTAACACCAAAAGTGTGATAAGAGACCTTGGGACACAGGTGGACAGTAGTCTCTCCTTTGATAATCACATTGTCACAGTAGTCAGGAAATCCTTCTATGTGGCACACCTCATCACAAAAGGTTTCTCATCCAGAAAAAAGAGGTCATTGTTCCCCTCTACTCATCACTCATTAGACCCATTATAGAGTACAATGCCCCTTTTGGTATGTACCTCACAAGACATCTACAACAATTGGAAAGGCCACAGAAATACCTCACAAAGAGGATTACCAGCCTCAAACAGATGCCCTATGCAGACCTTCTTAAAAAACTCCAGCTTTACTCCATCGCATATCGCCTACTCAGAGGTGATCTCTGCCTAACATACAAAGCTATGTCAAACCCAGAGCTTTTGGACACACTCCACTTAAAGAAATACCAATACCTCTGAGCTACACACTCTAGGGACCTAAATCTTGTCACCACAATAAACAGAACATGCCGGAGGGATAGATTCCGGTCCCAGAGACTTCCCATACTCTGGAATAAACTACCTATCTATATCAAACAAAGCTCCTCATTAGCACTCTTCAAGAAAAATCTTGATGATTGTATGGGAAATAGGAAGGTCACTCTGGGGATCACGTTTATGGCTCTGCTCGACAGTGGTACAGGAAAATAAATTTTTAGGTGGCAAATGCCAGGGTACCTTTTTGGCTGGGCTTGTATAGGACCCAGAGCCGATAGCCTAGTACCTACCTATGAACCTATGGTGTTATTACTTAGCCATGGTGTATATGTGGCTTTAATAAAAATTGACCTGGGGTGGCAATTTGTTTAGAACTCCAAGGAAAGTACTGTTGAAATAATATACTGCAGCATCAAGGGGCAGTTTTTTTTTAGCAGACACCAGTAAAATTTTTTAGGGTATTGATTAGGTGTTGGGTGTTAAAGTCTTTTTTACTGCGGAGTTGGCAAAAGGTGGTGAGCTTGACAGTATTGATTTTTTTTCTCAATAGATAGGTTGGCTTATGGTCACTAAGGCTGTCAGGTAAGCAGCCACTAATCTGATAATTCAGAGGTTTGTTGGTTAGTGTCCAGTCCAGTATAGATTAGTAGTTGGAGTGTTTATCTGTCTGGATAGGGGTTGAATGACTTGTGTGAACCATACAGAATGATGTGATTGCTAGGGTTATGTGAATTACAAGTTGTCCAGTCTATATTAAAGTCACCCTTAATGATAGTTTCTTGGGATATGTAATTTGATAAAGACTGGATGATGTGTCTATAGTGAAGATACTATTTCCAGGTGGGACATAGGTAGCTATAATGGATATGAATTTGTTTTGGTTCAGTTGAAGTTTAGTAGGTAGGATTTCTATGTTTTTGAGGTTATCTATGTTAGGGCTTTGTGGTAAAGTGTGAGACTGCTCTTAAATAAGATGGCTACCACTTCACCTCTTTTTACCTTCCTGTCTACTCTAATAATGTAACCAAGTGGTGTAATTTCATTGTCAGTAATGTGTGCTTTTAACCAGGTTTCTGTTAAAACAGCAATATCAGGGTTATAATGGGATAGGGTGGCATGTAATTCTTGAACGTTGTTGACTATGCTTCACAGGTTTAGATTTAGTATTAGTATTCTGGAGCCTTTTGTGATAGATTGGTAATATCCTGTATTTGGGGGGTGGTCAGGAGGTAGTCTGGGGTCCTGGGTTGGATGAATGTCTCCTCTTATTAAAAGTTTGGTAGCTATGGTTACTAGTGTCTGAAGAAATGCTGATATATGTTTATGAAATGTAAAAGGGGTATTTTTTTGGGTTTAGTTTAATATGGTGTAGTCTGTATGAGGTGTGATGGAGTTCTGTTATATTTAAGATGGATGGAGATATTAAGTTGGAGTAGTCAGTTAGGTGTGGATAAAAGGTAGATGTAGTTTTAGGAAAAGTGCAAGGGGAAACTATTTGTAAATAGCAGTTTTTTAAGTGAGCAGCAGTTAACACAGCCAGTAATATACAATGTACTGATAGCATCTTGTAATGGTAAAAAGGGTAGGGATTGATTAAAGGTTAATATATGTGTGGTAATGGATGACGTTATGGGAAAGAGTAGTGGAAGCTAGGTTAAGAAGGGAGGTGATGATTAGTGATCAGCAGTATGGTTTCATGCCAGGAAAGAGCACTACATATGCAATGTTTGCTCTGAGAGTTTTGATGGAGAAGTACAGAGAAGGTCAGAAGACATTGCATTGTGTCATGGTGGACTTAGAGAAAGCATATGACAGGTGACCTAGAGAGTAGTTGTGGTATTTTATGAGGAAGTCAGGAGTGTCAGAGAAGTATGTAAGAGTGGTACCGGATATGTATGAGGGTAGTGTGACAGGGTCTATATTAGATCACCGAACGCTTAAAAAAGTGAACAGTGATTAATCAACCATATGTAAGCGAAAGCTTACAATTTCGAACTGTCAGAACAGTGATTTTTTTTCCTAGGGAAAAAAATCGCTGTTACAACAAAAAAAAAAACTTTACACATTACATTAAGTGGGGGGCTTCACCCCCCCAAACCCCCCATGTGGGGGATGCACCCCCAACACCCACCCTACTTAAATATACCAACTCTTAGACCACACTATAGTGCTGAAAATGGCAAAGTAACAAAACGGCCAAGCGAATTCTTTCCCAGGGAAAGAATTCGCTCAAAAGCTGCTTCGATATTTTGTCAGGCTTTTCAGTTCATCCAAGATGCATTCAAAAGAATGCATCTTCGGTCTTATAATAGGGAACCATATGACAGCAGTGAGGTCTGTGGTGGGAGTGACAGATGCGTTTAAGGTGGATGTGGGATTACATCAAGGATCAGCTCTGAGCCCTTTCTTATTTGTAATGGTGATGGACAGGTTGACAGACAAGATCAGACAGGAGTCCCTGTGGACTATGATGTTTGCATATGACATTCTGATCTGGAGTGAGAGTAGGGAACAGGTGGAATATACCCTGTTGAGGTGGAGATATGCTCTAGAAAGAAAAGGAATGAAGGTCAGCAGGACTAAGACAGAATATATATGTGTGAATGAGAGGGAGGATAGAGGAATGGTGAGGATGCAGGGAGTAGAGGTGGTGAAGGTGGATGAGTTTAAATACTTGGGATAAACAATTCAGAGTAATGGTGAGAGTGGAAGAGAGGTGAAGAAGAGAGTACCGGCAGGGTGGAGTGTGTGGAGAAGAGTGTCAGGAGTGATTTGTGACAGACGACTACCAGTAAGAGTGAAAGGGAAGGTCTACAAGAGGGTAGTGAGACCAGATATGTTATATGGGTTGGAGACAGTGGCACTGACAAAAAGGCAGGAGTCAGAGCTGGATGTGGCAGAGTTAAAGATGTTAAGATTTGCACTGGGTGTGACTAGGGTGGACAGGATTAGGAATAAGCATATTAGAGGATCAGTCCAGGTTGGATGGTTTGGAGACAAAGCCAGAGAGGCAAGATTACATTGGTTTGGACATGTGCTGAGGAGGGATGCAGAGTATATTGGGAAAAAGATGCTAAGGATAAAGGTGCCAGATAACAGGAAAAGAGGAAGGCCTAAGATAAGGTTTATGATGTGTGAGAGAGGACATGCAGGTGGTTGGTATGAGAGAGCAAGATAGACAGGAAGACATGGAAACCGATGATCCGCTGTGGTGACCCTTAATTGGAGCAGCCAAAAGAAGAAGAAGAAGAAGATATGTGTGGTAATGGATGGGTGTTATTAAGGTTAGTGTGGAAATGTGAGCTATTGTGGTGATTGGTTGATCACTGTTAGTGGGAGTGGTTAGGTTTTAGAATAAATTTGAGTGATTATGGGGTGGGAGGGAATGGGGCAGGGTAGGGGTGCAGAGTGAAGGCTGAGCATATGGAGGGCAGAACAAAGCAGGCAAAACCAAGTTCTGTGACTGCACAGCAAGGAACAATCAGTCACTTAGACTACCGGGTGCTGTGGAAAGTATCTATGCAGCTGACAATTTTGTAGAGTATGAATTCATAGAGAAATATAAGCCTTCTGCCAGGAGTGATTAAGGAGTGGGAGACATATGGGCAAATGTATTGTGGAAGAATAAGACTGAGTAAAACAATGATTACAAACTAGAAAGTATTGGGTTTAGAGAAACCTCTAGTGGGGGTGGGAGTGGGAGTTTCCAGTAGTGTGCACTCCCTGAATACATTCTAATGAAATTTACAATATAGAACATATAAGGGTTAAAGCATTAACATAGACTGCAATGTTACCTTTACTTTAAAAAAGTGAAAAAACACAAACCAGTAACAAAAATACCTCCACAGGCAAATACCAGCATTGCTCGGCTTTCCAAAAAAGTGTCGCTAATGATGAAAATTAATCCACACTAGAACTAGCGTAAAACAGATGCAGCTTTCAATAAGAACTCAGTAGGTACTGTAAATCCTTTATTTGTACAAAACGACCAGCTCAGAACAAGCGCTTTCGCCTGGTAATACCAGGCTTTATCAAGTTGATTTAAAACAATAGTATCAAATCTTTTGTACTAGAGAAAATTGATCATGTGATCTAATTAAATCAATTAATTAATTATAAAAATACTAAATGAAACAATAACCTTAAATAAACATGATGATAATTTGTTTAAAAGTTTAAAAATATGCAGTTTGACCTAGACATAAATTCCATCAATAACACTGCCACCTGTTATCAAAATATATGTTGAATTGTTTGTATAAAACAGTTAAAAACTTTGTTAAAAATGTGTCAGTTAAAAAACAAGATGTAATGTACCCTTACTGTGCAATGACAACTGCTAAATAAATCCACTTTTCAAAAGCAAAAGGACGCAACTGTCTTCAAAGTTGTAGAGGGTAACAAATATCTAACCTAGGCTATAAACTTATATGGAAAGTGATAATTAAATATATCAGAGAATTCATCAAGGAGTATGGGAAGTGAGTAATATAACTTATGTATCTATCCTTGAATGAAAATCTTATAACTTGTCTCTGTTGGTTTTTAAAACACTAATGAGACTAATGGTGTCGTTTAGACCTGGAGGCTTGGTAGCATTTAACTTCAATTGCCAAATAAGTTCTCTATTTTCTAATCGGGTTTCCCAATCTCCTCCTCTAGGGTCATGGGGAACTTGTTCGAGTACGAAAAACTTTAGTTGCATGTTGGTGCAACTCAGGGAATGCTTATAAAAAGCATTGGTGTCTTTTTTCTTCTCTATATCGTAGAGATGCTCGTAAATCCTCCTTTTGAGCATCCTCTCGGTCTTTCCTATATAAATACTACCACATGTCACACAAACACCTAAATACACCACTCCCTTGGTTGAACATGTGCACCGACCATGGGAATTCAAGTTTAACCTCCTAGAGGGTAAATAATAGCATTCCGCTCCCATGATGTAAGGGCATTGGTTACAAGCCCCACATTTAAATGTTCCATTCTTTGTGGGGACATAACCTGCCGTTCCAGAGCTCGAATTGTTATTCTTATATTCAAACATACCCTTTAAATTAATATCTCTTTTCCTGGTGAATCCCACCTTGTCTGGTAAAAATTTGAAAGTGTCATTGTGCAAAGCTAAAATGGGCCAGTACATATGTATGGTATTTTTAACCAAGCCTGAATTCCTATTAAAGGTGTAGACAAAGTTGGTTTTTACTTGTTTTTGTTGATCCATAGGGGAAGGGGCAAGCAGCAGCCCTTTTCCTAAGAGTGGTGGATAAATAGATTCCCTTTTAGTTAGTATTTCTAATGTTAACGATCTAATGAGTGTAAGTGGATGCCCTCTCTGTAAAAACAGCCCCTCCATGATGGCGACTTCTTGCAAGAAGAGCTCCAAGGTGCTAGATATCCTCGAGGCTCTTATCAGTTGCCCTTTTACAATTCCTTTTTTAGTGTAATAAGGGTGCCCACTGTTGTAATGTAAATAAGTATTAGAATAAGTATTCTTTCTATAAATTCGTGTTTGAAATTGACCCGCCTCTATATCTTTGCTGAGAAGAATGTCTAAATAATGTAAAGAAGAATCACTTATTTCATATGTGAAGGCTAAAAATTCCGTAGTTGAATTTAAATAATGGAAAAAGTCCATGAAACTTTCCTTATTACCTTTCCATAAAATACAGATATCGTCAAGGTAACGTTTATAAAACAATATATATTCCTTCCATTCTGTAGCATGGATAAATACCTTTTCCCATCTGTAGAGCACTATATTGGCATATGAAGATGCACATGATGCGCCCATAGCCACCCCCTTTTTCTGTTTAAAGATCTCACCATTGAAGTAAATAAAATTATTTAACAGAACAGTTTCCATAAATTGAACTATAAGATTAATCAAGCTGCCATTGAGGTTAGATTCACTAGCCAGAATTTCATTAAACCAATCCAAACCTGTTGCATGCGGAATACTGGGAAACAAATCAATAACATCTATAGTAACCATTAAAAGATTTGGTTCAAAAAAATTTGGAGTGATACTACTAATAAATTCCCAGGAGTCTCCATAAATGTATGTAAAAGTGGAAATGAGTTGTTTTTAAATACCCACAGGGCAGACCGTTGGGGAGGAATCATTCACATTACCAGCAGAATTGGAGCAGGGGGCGCAGATAGTGATGAACATTTCCTGCCACACAGAAAGCACAGGTGAACTGGATTTAAATTTGAGTAGAGAAGGTTGCCAAGTAATTAGTGAGGACAATTTTAAGATTTACAATTTCACTGATGTTACTATTACCCCAGAATTTTTTGAGTTATTCACCAAAGGACTTCAGTATGTTCCATCCCGTCCCATGAATCTATCTAAGTTTTTAGTGGAATTTAAATTGTTTGTTAGGAATTTAAACCTAGTTGTTTATTTTAAAGGTCAAGAACAATTAGACCACACCCTCAGTAGACGGAGTACTTTTAACCCCCCTACGCACCCTAATTTAAAAGTGTTTGAAGACCTAGTGGAAAAGGCTTTAAGAGAAGACCAAAAGCTACACCACAAGCAAGCACCATGTAATTTTGATTTTCATTTACATCAACTCATAGAATATCTGAACAATGAAGACATTAGGGTGATGAAACCTGACAAAGGGGCAGGGGTAGTTCTTATGTACAATGTTGAATATGAAATGTATATACATAACATTTTACAGGACATCGACACTTATGAATTAATTTCAAGAAATAAATTCAACATAGCAATTTCTAAGATCCATTATATGTTAAAGGACTACCTGAATCAAGGGGGTATCAATGAAAAGTTATATAATTATCTTTTGGTCCCTAAACCAAAAATTCCGATTATTTTCGGAATACCAAAGGTGCATAAGGGACTGGTACCCCTGAAGTTTAGACCAATAGTAGCAGGGGCAGGCAGTATTACTGAGCCCTTGGGGATTTTTATAGACCAAAACCTGAAACAACTCATTTCCACTTTTACATACATTTGTAGAGACTCCTGGGAATTTATTAGTAGTATCACTCCAAATCTTTTTGAACCAAATCTTTTAATGGTTACTATAGATGTTATTGAGTTGTTTCCCAGTATTCTGCATGCAACAGGTTTGGATTGGTTTAATGAAATTCTGGCTAGTGAATCTAACCTCAATGGCAGCTTGATTAATCTTATAGTTCAATTTATGGAAACTGTTCTGTTAAATAATTTTATTTACTTCAATGGTGAGATCTTTAAACAGAAAAAGGGGGTGGCTATGGGCGCATCATGCGCATCTTCATATGCCAATATAGTGCTCTACAGATGGGAAAAGATATTTATCCATGCTACAGAATGGAAGGAATATATATTGTTTTATAAACGTTACCTTGACGATATCTGTATTTTATGGAAAGGTAATATGGAAAGTTTCATGGACTTTTTCCATTATTTAAATTCAACTATGGAATTTTTAGCCTTCACATATGAAATAAGTGATTCTTCTTTACATTATTTAGACATTCTTCTCAGCAAAGATATAGAGGCGGGTCAATTTCAAACACGAATTTATAGAAAGAATACTTATTCTAATACTTACTTACATTACAACAGTGGGCACCCTTATTACACTAAAAAAGGAATTGTAAAAGGGCAACTGATAAGAGCCTTGAGGATATCTAGCACCTTGGAGCTCTTCTTGCAAGAAGTCGACATCTTGGAGGGGCTGTTCTTGCAGAGAGGGTATCCACTTACACTCATTAGATCGTTAACATTAGAAATACTAACTAAAAGGGAATCTATTTATCCACCACTCTTAGGAAAAGGGCTGCCGCTTGCCCCTTCCCCTATGGATCAACAAAAACAAGTAAAAAACAACTTTGTCTACACCTTTAATAGGGATTCAGGCTTGGTTGAAAATACCATACATGTGTACTGGCCCATTTTAGCTTTGCACAATGACACTTTCAAATTTTTACCAGACAAGGTGGGATTCACCAGGAAAAGAGATATTAATTTAAAGGGTATGTTTGAATATAAGAATAACAATTCGAGCTCTGGAACGGCAGGTTATGTCCCCACAAAGAATGGAACATTTAAATGTGGGGCTTGTAACCAATGCCCTTACATCATGGGAGCGGAATGCTATTATTTACCCTCTAGGAGGTTAAACTTGAATTCCCATGGTCGGTGCACATGTTCAACCAAGGGAGTGGTGTATTTAGGTGTTTGTGTGACATGTGGTAGTTTTTATATAGGAAAGACCGAGAGGATGCTCAAAAGGAGGATTTACGAGCATCTCTACGATATAGAGAAGAAAAAAGACACCAATGCTTTTTATAAGCATTCCCTGAGTTGCACCAACATGCAACTTAAGTTTTTCGTACTCTAACAAGTTCCCCATGACCCTAGAGGAGGAGATTGGGAAACCCGATTAGAAAATAGAGAACTCATTTGGCAATTGAAGTTAAAAGCTACCAAGCCTCCAGGTCTAAACGACACCATTAGTCTCATTAGTGTTTTAAAAACAAACAGAGACAAGTTATAAGATTTTCATTCAAGGATAGATACATAAGTTATATTACTCACTTCCCATACTCCTTGATGAATTCTCTGATATATTTAATTATCACTTTCCATATAAGTTTATAGCCTAGGTTAGATATTTGTTACCCTCTACAACTTTGAAGACAGTTGTGTCCTTTTGCTTTTGGAAAGCGGATTTATTTAGCAGTTGTCATTGCACAGTAAGGGTACATTACATCTTGTTTTTTAACTGACACATTTTTTAACAAAGTTTTTAACTGTTTTATACAAACAATTCAACATATATTTTGATAACAGGTGGCAGTGTTATTGATGGAATTTATGTCTAGGTCAAACTGCATATTTTTAAACTATTAAACAAATTATCATCATGTTTATTTAAGGTTATTATTTCATTTAGTATTTTTATAATTAATTAATTGATTTAATTAGATCACATGATCAATTTTCTCTAGTACAAAAGATTTGATACTATTGTTTTAAATCAACTTGATAAAGCCTGGTATTACCAGACGAAAGCGCTTGTTCTGAGCTGGTCATTTTGTACAAATAAAGGATTTACAGTACCTACTGAGTTCTTATTGAAAGCTGCATCTGTTTTACGCTAGTTCTAGTGTGGATTAATTTTCATCATTAGCGACACTTTTTTGGAAAGCCGAGCAACGCTGGTATTTGCCTTTACTTTAAGCAAACTGGACACAGACTTTTGCAGATGCAGCTTGCTGGTATAGAACTGCTACAGGGATGTCTCACAGTGTTTGTAAGAGATGAGAAATTCTAATGTTGCCTTTATTTTAAGTAAACTGGCCACAGACTTTTTCAGATGCAGCTTGCTGGTAGAGAACTGCTATAGGGATGCCTCACAGTGTTGTATTAGCGGAGAAACTGTAATTCTGCCTTTACTTTAAGTAAACCAGCCACAGACTTTGCACATGCAGCTTGCTGGTAGAGAACTGATATAGGGATGCCTCACATCGTTTGTATTAGCTGAGAAACTATAATGAAGCCTTTACTTTATGTAAACTGGCCACAGACTTTTGCAGTTGCAGCTTGCTAGTAGAGTGCTGCTATAGGGATGCCTCACAGTGTTTGTATTAGCTGGGAAACTGTAATGTTGCCTTTACTTTAAGTAAACCAGCCACTGTCTTTTGCAGATGCAGCTTGCTGATAGAGAGCTTCTACTGAGATGCCTCCCAGTGTTTGCATTAGCTGAGAAATGGAAGGCACACTACTGGAAGATGCCAAAACATCAGGCAGAACAGGCTAGAATAGTTTCAAATAGAGTTAATAACATTAACTCTATATATTAATTTTAAGAAGTAAAGATAGATGTTTGTTACTGATTGGAACAGTGTAAAAGAATTAAGAATGAGAAACTTACAGAGGAAATTAGCAGCTGGTGTGTACTGTGAGTTCACCAACAGAAGACACAGAAGTTCATCACAGAATGCCAAATTTAATAAACGAAGCTTTCGGGTTCTCTACCCTTCATCAGCACATACAATCATCTAATTAATACATTTATATAGAGGTATAATTAAAGTCACATGATCAATACCAGCCACTAAAAAATCACATTTATAAAAAATACATATTGTAATGTGAATTGTATAAATAATTACAAAATTTTACACTTTAACTACAAGATTTACATATAAAAATTCATATGAAAAATTACATATAAAAAATATGTATACATATATAAAAAAACTAACAATAACTTCCTTTTTGTTATAAATTATCTTGCTGTCGTTTGACCAATATAGGCTTTATACTAGTGGCACTACTGAGACCAGGACTAGCATCAGCCTGCAATCTAATTATCCATTGTAATTCTCTAATTTCTAGTATGTTATTTAAATCACCACCTCTTGCTCCCAAATCTACTGTGTCTATGCATCTAAACTTAAATATATGTGTTGTATTTTCCATAATATGCTTATATAGAGCATTTGTTTGAACTTTCCTATTAATTTCTGATTTGTGTTCAACAATACGATCCTTAAGTCTTCTTATTGTTTTTCCCACATAAAATTTTTCACAGCAGACCCAGGTAGCAAGATATACTAATTTAGATGTATTACAAGTAGCCATACATTTAAAAACATAACTAACATTAGTTGCTGGATGTCTAAAACATTCATTTGCTTCTAGAATGTCATCACAGCAGCTGCAATTATAACATTTAAAAGTGCCCGGCTTTGTTTGTGTTGAACACACTTGTTTATTAAAATCATTATAACACAAAACACTTTTTAACGATTGCTGATTCCTATATGCAAAGCTAGGTTTTGGCCCTAATATTTTTTGTAGTTCCGGCATGGCCATTAAAATTGGCCAGTTTTTTTCTATAATTTTACAAATTTGATAACTGTACCCATTATATGTGGTTATATATCGAATTTTATCATCTTTTGTCTTCATGTGTGTCACTGGCTGAACTGATGTTCCTAATGTTACAGAATTAAATATTGGTTTATATTCCTGATTTCTACCCTTATTCACTTCCTCAATAAATCTTTCAATCATATTTTCTGAATATCCACTATTTTTAAATTCATCCTTCATTTCTTTTATTTCATTTACATACAAATCATATTCAGTTGTCAACCTACTTACTCTAATTAATTGTGACTTGATTATGCCACCAAAAATATGTACTGGGTGCATACTGGTTCTCTTAAGATACCTCGTTACCTGCACTTCTTTTTTATGTATCATAGTTTCTATTCTTCCATCTTTTTTATATATTTTTACATCCAAATATATTATGCTGTGCATTGAATAATTCATCTTAAATTAAAAAAATTGTGTAGTGTTATTCAAGTAAGATAGGTAGGTATGTAATTCATCCTCCGTTCCCTCCCAGATAAAAAAACAATCATCGACAAACCTGGTGTAACATTTTACATATTTGTTAAGATCATTCAAATCATTTAATATATAATTCTTTTCCCAATAATAGAGAACTATATTAGCAAAAGTATTTGCCACTGATGTTCCCATAGCTACACCAGTTAATTGTCTATATGGGACCCCATCAAAGATAAACACATTTTTTGTTAACACTAAATCAAGTAGTGAACAAAGATTTTCAATTTCACTAGGCTGTACAACAGCCTATATTGGTCAAACGACAGCAAGATAATTTATAACAAAATGGAAGTTATTGTTAGTTTTTTTATATATGTATACATATTTTTTTTTATATGTAATTTTTCATATGAATTTTTATATATAAATCTTGTAGTTATAGTGTAAAATTTTGTAATTATTTATACAATTCACATTACAATATGTATTTTTTATAAATGTGATTTTTTAGTGGCTGGTATTGATCATGTGACTTTAATTATACCTCTGTATAAATGTATTAATTAGATGATTGTATGTGCTGATGAAGGGTAGAGAACCCGAAAGCTTCGTTTATTAAATTTGGCGTTCTGTGATGAACTTCTGTGTCTTCTGTTGGTGAACTTCTGACTGTTTGATAGTGTACTGTGAGTTATCATTTTCACAGGCTTTAATCAAATTAGGAGCTAAAGCTTGATCAGAACAGCAGTTCACGGTGATTAAAAACACACATTCAAATGAAACAAGAATTTTTTATATAGCTAAGACTGCTTGTAATACTAGAATTAATAAGAAGAGCAAACATCTTATGAATAATATGCAAATGCACAAGGAATGAAATATTTAATATGTAAGATTAACAAAAGAGCAGTATCAGTAAGTTAAGACGTGTGTGTGTGTGTGTGTATGTGTGTGTGTGTGTGTGTGTGTGTAGATATATACATATATATATATATATATATATATATATATATATATATATATATATATATATATATATATATGGGTCGACTATGTAATCCCGAAATAGTGAAATCCTGAATTTCAGTATTTCGAAATTACATAGCCAAAAACACTAAATTCTGAAACCCGCAGAAGTGCGAAATTCAAAATCCCAAAGCACAAAGATGTTGAATTTGTGCTTCTGGTGGTGCGGTGTCTGAATAGATGGGTAGAAGTTTAGGTAAGTATGTATGTGCAAGTTTGTTGGTTAGGGACTTTAGTGTGTGTAAGTGTGTGTTGTGACTGTGATGTGTATGTGTGAGGGACTGTAAAATATGTGGATGTGAGTTTCCTTTGTGTGTATGTGTGATCTCAGAGTTAGAATATTTAAGTCAGGGGTGTGGGGGTGCACAGCCCCCCTGCTTATCTGTAGTGTAGGATTATATATTTGATTGTGGGGGGAGGTTGTGTGTATGTGTGCGCTGTATGTGTAGAGTACATTCAGGATTTTAAATTTCATGGTTATGGAGTTTTGGGACTTTGCACTGTTGTATTAATTTCGCCTATGTAATTTTGAAATACTGAAATTCAGGATTTCAGTATATCAGGATTACATAGTGCACCTATATATATATATATATATATATATATATATATATATATATATATATATATATATATATACACATATATATATATATATATATATATATATATATATATATATATATACACACATACTATAACCTCTAATGCAGAGCTGATGATTAAATAGCTCTTTGATGATATATTTTAGAAATAAAAGTTTCATAGAATAAGATAGGATATTAGTGGGAAAATAAGACAGAAAATATATTTAAATAGCAAGTTGCTTATGTATTTCATATACCTGCATATGGCAGAAATTTGAATGTACAAGATCTCATATAACTTACATAGAAAATCATATAAAAATATTTGAAAATAATTATCAAAACTGAAATTTGGAACTTGGTTATGTGATCTTTGAAGCTTTTACATAGTGTATGTTATTAGATTCACTAATACTACTTGCAATATCTCATTTCATAAGTCAGTGTTGAGATTTGAGACTTTTATTGCTAAATCAGTACTTCCATTTCAATAGAAAGTAAAGTAGATTTTTTTCAATATGTTTTAACCCAGGAAGGGGGAATGAGATTTGAATTAATCACATTGTAACTTTTGAATACAATATAGACTGGAAATAGTTTTTTCTGACTCCATAGAAATAGTAAGGCATTCTCTTTGACCTCAGTAATGTAGATAGTTTTATGAAGTAGTTTAACAGCTTAAAGGCTATTTAAATATTTTAATATTTCTCAAGTTGAGTATTATACAATTTTGACATATAGACACTTGTTCTTTAAAATCAATTCAGAGCTTTTATTAAATCTATCAAATATGTATATATCTTTTAGCATGATAAGTATATATTTGCATTGATTTCCCTTTTCTATAATAGTATTTTCTGATAAGATTACCTGCCACCTGTAAGTTTACAGATATCTTTATTAATATGGTGGATAAATGTGTCATATTATCTTTTCAAACAAATCTTTTTAAATACACAGTATAGATAGTTTTAATCTATTATCTATTAATGTAAATGGATTAAATTATGGCAACAAAAGGAAATCATTAATGAGATATGTAAAATTAAATACAGGGGACATTATATTCTTGCAAGAGATTCACTTGATAGATAAAGACATACAATATTTAAATAACTTAGGTTACAAAATGTTATCACCTGCTTCTTTAACAAAAAGAGGAAAAGAACTGTAATGACTAAGGTTATGGAATCCATTAATGACCCTAAGGGAATGTATACATTTATAATAATTAAATATAATGGCAAACTCAATACACTACCTAATTTTTACTGGATCCCTGGATAGGTGCAAAAGTGGCTAAAGATCATTACTACAAAGTCAGTGGAAGGGTAGTTTAATTTTAGCAGGGGATTTTAACTGCAGATCTAAAGCTAAAGTAC
Organism: Protopterus annectens; assembly: GCF_019279795.1. Lineage (NCBI taxonomy): Eukaryota > Metazoa > Chordata > Ceratodontiformes > Protopteridae > Protopterus > Protopterus annectens. The sequence continues at coordinate 1,881,190,960 of NC_056737.1, read as the reverse complement.
TAAACAGTTGGATTAGTAATAATAATTTAGTTGATTTAATAGTAAAATCAAACAATAAGTCACTGTTCTTCACTTATTATTCTTTTGCACATGTGACACAAACAAGAATGATAGGATTTATACATTTTCAGATTTACTTAATAAAGAAAATTATTTTAAAACTATTCCTTGTCTATTATCTGATCATAATGCACTAAGTATTAATATATTAATGGATTTAAAGAAATCTCAGATTATTTAATGAATCCCAGTATATATAATGACATTAAATGAATTTAAGAGTAACCTTACGGAACAAATCAAGATTTTTTAACTTTCAATAATAATGGTCAGGTTAGTAAAGTCATACTATGGGGTTCCCTAAAACTACATACTAAAGATAGGATGGGAAGATGGGCTAGTAATAAAATGAAAGAGTGGGATAAAGCGTTCTTAGAAATACAAGATGAAATGCACTAAGTGAGGTTTGAACAATACACAAAGTAATAAGATAATACTAAAGTCATTAAAATTAATGACAAAATATAAAACAGTTTTAATGCATAAAGTAAAGATAGCTTTAGAAAAAGTACTATTGCACATTTATGCAATGGCTTCAAAAAATCTACATACATTAACCAATAGAAGTAAGATGTAAATAAAAAGGCACAAATTGATAAATCCAAAATCCTCATGCCAATAAGCTTACTTCAGGCAGAGAGGAAATGCTTAATATTTTTTAAAAAAATCCATGATGATCATAGTAAAGATAAAAATAATAATATATGTATTTATTTATGATATCTATTATAATTCACAAGATCACTTTAAAAAGTATTTATGTTTCTCCTATTGTGATATTTACTAGTTAATTGAATAATTGATTCTTTGGATATTTATTATAAAAGCTGCTACTATGCAGCAATTAATTGTGATCCTTGAAGGTGAACTGCCGAGGTACCAGTTCATTTCACATTAAAGGAGAAGAAAAGTACTGGCTGTTTGGTGTGTTGCTGCTATTTTGTTTTTCTGTTGCTGTGTTTGTTACTTTTGGTCCAAGCCGTACTTTTCCTGGGATTACTTTTTGGATTCTTTGGATCATTTGTGCTCATTGCTTTATTTTTTCAATGTCACGCAATGGGAGCTCCGAACGGAGCTCTGGTTCAGATGCTTTATCATTTTTGGAGATGGTGTCGGAGCGTGATAAAAAGTATACTGAACTTGATCCTTGGAACTTGGGGGGGAATTCGGATGCAGATGGCCGGTTTGCTTTGTTAAATAAGCTAATGGCCAAAGAAATTGCACTTTATTTCGACACTAGATTGCTGGAGAAGTATTTAAGTCTTAATATCACCCCCAGAGGGCTACGGGTTGATAAATTGCCTGCTGCCCCTTTTTCGGACGATGAGTCCGATTTGTTGGAAGAATGGAAGCAAACTTCTCTGCAGTGTACTTTAGGTTGGCTCCGTACACTGGTAAAGCGTAACAAAAGATCTCATGATAAGCTCAAACAAGAAATTTCAGTGTTGCAGAATGAGCTTTTAGCTGAAGTCAATTATAGAGCCCAAATGGTTGATATTAGTGAGAAAATAAGTAAATTGGAGGCTGATATTGTATTTAAAAAGCGTGGAAAACTAGTCCGGGACTTAAAAGACTATGATACAGATATCATTTTCAGCTGGCAGCGTGAACCTGTGCGTAATCCATCCAGGGGGAGGAGTTGGACACGCAGTTTCAAACAAAGAGACTTTTCAGCGTCTTCTTTTTCCTCTACGGAACATAATTCTGCTTCCAAAAATGTCTCATTTGTCAGAACTGTCGTATCTAACCGGGCTTCTAATAGGGATGTTTCTGAAGCTCCTAATGAGGCTTCCAACTCTTCTGTTGCTGACAATGTGAACTTTCAAAATGACAGTCGCAACAAGGGAAGAAATGGGAGAAATGGCCGTAAGGGGCGAATCCGCTACAAGTGAAGGTCTGATCACAAAAGTTTCATGCAGAACTCCTTATAATGTTTTTTCATTAGAATGTGTTAATTTATCTGATTTATGTATGGATAATGACATGTTTAATGTCTTGAGCAAAGGGGGCAAATTTGTTCCTACGTTTTTTCCGACTTTTGCTGATATTTATCTAGAAGTCAAGGCATTTATTCGCAAGCTTTTGTTGAGAGTATATTTCAAAAAATTTGTCAGTGTGAATATGAATAAGCATTTGAATGTTTCAAATGAAGCTCACGATGAATGTTTTGAAGAAACTGAGTTTGATGAGAGTTTAATGAATTTATCCATATATAATTATGAATGTAATGACTGTGATTTTCTCTTTGATGAAAATAATGACTGTTCTGTTTGTTCCGATTCTGATACTGTTTCTGATGTGAATTATTTGACTGGTTATGGTAAGTTGAAGATGCCAAAATTTAAAAATGTTAAAAGCAACTTCACACCAGTCATTTCGGTTCCTGCTATTACAATCTTTCAGAAGGTGCTTCTTAAAGAAACGGAGGCATCATTTAGGGAATTTTGTAAAGAAAAAAAACACTTTAATCTGAATAGAAGGGAATGGCAAGCCTTAAAAAATCTTAAAGGCTTAAAAGATCAGTACATTTTCAAGTGTGCTGATAAGGGAGGTAATTGGGTTATTTTGAATAGACCCGATTATTGTAGGATGGTTTATAGACTACTTTCTAATGGTGAAGATTATCATAAACTTGATTGTGACCCTCTTAAAGTTTATAATGAAGAATTGTTATTTTTATTGGAAAGGGGAGAACGACTAGGATTTTTTTCACAAAGTGATGTTAAAAAGATGTATGTAAAAGACCCCACTACACCTATATAATATGCTCTACCCAAAGTCCACAAAGATTTGGTTGAGCCACCTGGGAGGCCGATAGTTTCAGGGATAGGCTCTTTTGTGGAGAATGTTAACATTTTTTTGGATTCTCAATTAAAAATTCATTTAAACAAGGTTAGTGCTCACATTAGTAATACCCAAGAATTGATTGATGTCATTTCTAAGATTAGTTGGAATTATGATTATTATTGGGTGACCATCAACGTTAAATCTCTGTACACGAATATTGACAAGAGGTGGGGACTTGAGGCTATTTACAACATGTTAGGTGAAGGTCCTAGGACTAACTTTCTGATTACACTACTGGAATTTTGCTTAACTCATAACTACTTCATGTTCAATAATGAATATTTTTTACAAATTAAGGGAACAGCAATGGGAGCTGCTTATGCTCCTACTTATGCTGTCTTATACATGGATTCTTTTGAAAAGAGATTTTTATATCCCACTGATTTTTTCAAGCATAAGGTAGTTCTATATAAGCGTTTCATTGATGATTTAATTTTTATTTGTAAGGGGGACATGTCTGAATTTTGTGACTTTTTTGAACTTCTGAACAACAATGAACATAATCTTTCATTTTCTTATGAAATGAATAGAAATGAAATAAACTATTTGGATTTAACTTTATTCAATAGAAATAATGTTGTTGAGTTCAGACCTTTCAGAAAGAGCACGTCAGTTAACATGTTTTTGCATGCTACTAGCATGCATCCCCCTCATTTGTTGAAAGCTCTACCTTTTGGTGAATTTAAAAGAATATATTCACATACTAGCTTGGAATGTGAGTTGGGTTATGAGTTACATGAGGTTTATTTGAGACTAATTGAGAGAGGGTATGATAAAAAGCAGTTGTTAGATGGTATGGATAAAGTGATGAACAAGAATAAGGTTAGACATGCCATTAAGTTTAAATCGGATGTTGTTGATCCTTTAAAGAAGGAAAGAGATGTGGAGGATATATTTTTTGTGACGCAGTACACTACTTTTTCTGAAAGATTTGTCTCTTTAATTAAGAGATTTTGGTACTTGGTCAGTGAGGATGAAGGCATAGGTGAATTTTTTCCATACCATATTACATTTTCGTTCAAAAAAGGAAAAAATTTAAAGGAAATACTAAATAACAATTGTTGCAACAATAAAGTCTCCCATGCCATTAGTGTAGGAACTTTCAGATGTGGTTCTTGTAGTCTTTGTGATAGAGTAATTAATATTAATTCTATCAATAATATTATCCATGCTCCCAGGCATTACTTCAATTGTAAATCTATTGGGGTTGTGTATGCATTAACTTGTAGTTGTAATAGGGTCTGGTATATTGGACAAACAAAGAGAATGGTCAGAGTTAGGATTTTGGAACACTTGAGGGACATTCGAAATTTAAATTTACTTAGTCCAGTAGCCAAACATTTTTTTGAATTTCATGAAGGGAAAATTGAAAGTTTAAAATATGGAGTTTTGGGGAAGCCTTTCACTAATAGTGGTGATAATGTTTCCGAGAAGCTATTGGAGCTGGAAACTAGGATGATCCTGAAATTCAACACTTTAAAACCTTTTGGTTTAAATTTAGAATTGGGCATCTGAAGTAGTTTATTTAATTAATTATTTATAATTTTGTAAATAATTTTTGAAAATAAGTTATGAATTTTGTATTTATATTGTATATAAATTTATGAAGTATTTATTATTGTGAATGATATAAAATAATATGTATTTATTTATGATATCTATTATAATTCACAAGATCACTTTAAAAAGTATTTATGTTTCTCCTATTGTGATATTTACTAGTTAATTGAATAATTGATTCTTTGGATATTTATTATAAAAGCTGCTACTATGCAGCAATTAATTGTGATCCTTGAAGGCGAACTGCCGAGGTACCAGATCATTTCACATTAAAGGAGAAGAAAAGTACTGGCTGTTTGGTGTGTTGCTGATAAAAATAATAATCCTTGTGATTACAAAATTGGCAAGTATTAAAAGAAAAAAGTTATTAATAAATGTAATGCCTAACACATATGTCTGTTAAATAAACCTATTACTCTATCAGAAGTCAAAAACACTTTCAAAAAAGGGAAAATGGTAGAGATCCAAGGTTATGTTGTTTAAGTGTGGAATTATATAGTCTGCTTCTATTCAATGTTTTAGAACTACTGAGTGACATTTTCAGGATAATTAAGAGTGACAAAATAATTCCTTCCCTATGGAAATTTTATGTAATCTCACTTATACTTTTGCAAGGAAAGGATACTACATTAGTTTTCTCATGTAGATCTATTTATAATTAAATTTTGAGTATAAAACATTTGCTTCCATCTTCACTTCAAAATTAAGAGGTATAATAGATAAATTAATTAATAAAGATTAAACAGGATTTATAGTGAATAGATTAACATATGATAATATAAAAAGCTAGTAACTGTCTTAGATTTAGCAAAATGAATGAAAAAGAAAGTGGCCCTAATTACTTAGATATTGCGATAACTTTTGATTCTGTACATTGGAACTACTTGTATAAAACTTTAGAAGCATTTGCATTTCCAGATCAATTTAATGGAATATTTAAAAAAAACTATACAGAGACTCCAAAGCACATATTAAAATAGGTCAAGGATTCACTTTAATCAAAACCACAAAGCAATGGTATCCCTTGTCCAGTCTACTATTTGCATTAAATATTGAGTCCGTAGTTAATGATATATGAAAGAGTGAAAAAATGATGGATTCCCAATTAAAAAGGGCTGTCAATCTAATCAAAGACATGGATGAGGAAATTGAAAGTTTCAGAAGTGTAGCTGCTGAAATTTACTAATAATAAAACTGAAACTTTAGTGTCAAATCAAATACTAGATAGTAAGTTTGAAGATAAATATAAATACAATTGGAAGGAAAAGAAGTAAACTATTTAGGAATAAAAATATATCAAGATGTGAGTAAGATTATTTAATAATTTTGAAAAAATAATTGAAGAAGCGTTACTTCTGTGATGTCCTTCCTCTAGGGCAGTGATTAAGGAGCCTCAATCCTCATCACTGACACCAATGGAGAACTTTAACTGTAAGAAAAATAGACACACATGGTATTTTTAGATGCAGTTCTCAGCACCAAGTGTCTCAGCACAAAGTTCAATTTCCCTTAAGAGTACACAGGGAATGGACACTCTAGTTCTGGGGATGGGCTTTCTCTCTAGGCCCCAAATAAGACCCCCCACTTACCAATACAGACCTAAGTCCTTAACCGAGTGTCCCAAGCCAAGTCCTCCACCACCCTCTCTGTAAAATCAGTGGTCTCAGTGTACCTGTTCAAAGTAGCTGTCACATGCACTCTCTTTTGAGATTTGGATTTTTACACAGCCTTACCTGGCAATGGCTGGCACAGCATACCCACTATGATACTGCGACCCAGACTATAAGCTAGATTTACTGCCAACAGAACACCCATAGCCAGCCACTTTAAGGGTCTTACAAGCGTAGCCAATTACATTTAGTGAAATTAATACTTATACAAATGGCAGTGTTAACCAAGCAGCAAGAGTTTCAGGAACATCGAGCCACAGTGCCACTAAATAAATGCAAGTACTCTCAAAGGTTAAGCGTTTTCTAAAAGACTAGCCACAATGAAGAGTTTAGATATATTTAATAATAAATAATAAAAAGAAAATATGAAAATATTGAATGATGGGTCTATATCAGATCACCAAACACTTAAAAAAGCAAATGGCGATTAATTGACATATGTAAGCGAAAGCTTACAATGTTGAAGTGTCAGAACAGCGATTTTTGTCCAAGGGAAAAAATTGCTTTTTTGATAAAAAAATAAATAAATAAAACAATTTCAAACATTACATTAAGTGGAGGGCTTCATGACCCACACCCAGCTACTTAAATATATCAACTCCGAGACCGCACTAGAGTGCCGAAAATGGCAAAGTACTGAAGCGGCCAAGCAAATTCTTTCCCAGGGAAAGAATTTGCTTAACAGACACTTTGATATTTTGTGTTTTCAGCCTTTTAAGTTCGACCAAGATGCATTTGAAAGAATGTGTCTTCAGTCTTCTAATATAGACCTGAATATCTATCAACAATAAACACCAGAGTTTCAATCACAGGAAATATAAAAAAAAAAAACAGATGGAAAGACTCAGGCAGATACAGAAAAAAGTTACATTTAGCTAATCTCAATATAATTTTCTAACTGACTGAAGAATTGCTCTTTCCTAGTTACTTACTACAGCAAGGCAAGATAAAGGTGGATGAGTGTCTTTGTCATGCCCCAACAACAAAGTACGTACCTAACATCTGTCACTAGTTTCCAATTACAATTTCAGTGGTGGCTACAGAATGACATCACATCTGGTCACCTCACTCTGTGGTTCCAACACTACCCCATCACTGGAAACTGAGCCAGGATCTGACACTGTTGTGTCACAATACACACATAGAACTTTAGCTAAGGTTTATTACAGCATGTGGAGACTGTAAAACAATTCAAAAACTTCCACCCTTCCTACAGAAACTAACAAGCTATTCTCTGGTAACCCTGGGTAGCAATTAGTCCAGGTCTTATACAGACATTGTGCCTTTGGCTGCATTCAGACCTGTGAGACAAAATCTTTATGGCCTAAACTAAGTCATTTGATTTCAGGTTATTTTTCTTAAGGTTAGTTGAGCTGAGGTTAACCCTTTCCTTTCCAGTATCCTCTGTTAAAATATATACATTTTGTCAGCTACAATAATACAGTCTGACATACATGTATATTTCTTTTTTGTCCAGCAAGGCCCACTGTTGATACATTTTGAACACAAGCAACTTTATAAATATATTTTTAACATAAGCATCTGCACAATTCAATTTGATATTCAAATAACATATAATTATTTACAAAACTCCAGCTAGCTCTGCTGGCATATGTTATACATGCACTGTCCTACTCCCTCTGGAACATCTGACACTGCCTCACATCATCACAACTTCTTATAAAAAAAAATCTAATGAATGATTTTTTTTATTTTGAGGATAGGCTAGAGCTTATTAAAGTAATTATATCACCCAATATTGTATACACACACACACATACACACACACAAACACATACAAACACACACACACACACACACACACACACACATATATATATATATATATATATATATATATATATATATATATATATATACATAATTTCACACCAAAATGTCTATTTGCCTATAATTTTGAACATCCTTTCTCTGACATCTGCATTCAATTTTGAATGAAATATCAGGAGGTAATGGCAGAAACCCAGGGTATTCCATTTAATTTTTCCTAAAAGTTTTAATTTTACATCTCAGGTTTTTACTGTGCTGCAGGAGGCAGGGACACCTGCACCCCCACACCCCCTGTAAATTATATATTCCAACTCCAAGATCCCACTACAGACAGGAAAAGGGTAAATTTCTTGATCCCCACTGTAGTGTGATCTGTAATCAGAATGTCGATCTCAATTAAACAAATGCACACTATCACTCGTTACTGTGGATTAGACATTTCAAGATTGTCATTACAAGAACTGGGCAACACGTATTCAACCTTCTCAGTTTTGAATAAGTGCTGTTCCAGATTAAAATAGCAAGTATATACACACACATATATATATATATATATATATATATATATATATATATATATATATATATATATATATATATATATATATATATATATATATATATATATATACATATATTGCATTCAATGGTGTTAATACCTGACAAAAAAACTTTAAAGAAAATGGAAAGAAATAATAACTTATTATTATTATTGCTTATAGGAATCATATACAATTATGGGAGTATGGTGGTATTAATATCCCAAATGTAGATTTTTATTTTATTGCTGCAAATTTTGATTCTGTTATACTCTGGGTGGACTCAACCAACACTAGTCAATGGAAAGCCATTCAGGAACAGATTATACTGAATTGTTATAAGTTTATCAAATATGGTATATTAGAAATATGCAACATTCCTTTCACCTGGTTAATAAAATTTACCTTAGAACAAAACACATTTTAATCTTTGTATTCTGCATATATGGAATCAATACTTAAAATAATTAAGAAATATTTTTAAAAACACCATTAATAACATGTAATTTTTTTGTGTTTTCACATTGCACACACCTCAAGATTTAATGAAACTCAGAACAATAATAAAATGAATTTATTAAAAAGAGATGGATTAGTATTATGGTCTGATTGCTTTGAAAAAAGAAAAGCTAAGTCACCAGAATTTTTAATGAAAGATTTTAAGTTGACTGAATATATTAACTAGTTAATATTATCCATCAGCAAAAAACTAAATTAATTTGTAAATAATATGAGTGAAGAGGAATACAATACTATTTACCTCATTATATAAATATATGAATGCTAGCTCTGAAGGCAAATTGACCTACAAGGAAGCTTGTCCAAGTTATATAGGTTAATTATAAATAATAATAACAAATTTGATGCACAATTCTGGAATTTTTTAGATATCAGTGGATTGATTGACTCAATAGATAGTAAAAATAAAATGTTGTTACTAAATCAGTTAGTCAAACTTCTACAAGTTTATACTGTAAAGTTTATTATGTGGAAATATATACATACAATATTTGTTACTCCCTATAAAATCTCTAGGTTTAGTAAAAAGATGTCTTCAGTTTGTTGGAGATGTGCTAAAGTTGTAAAAGCTGACTGGACACACATGTTTATGGATTGTAAAAAAATTAAATGTATATTGGGAAGAGCTAAGTATTTTTTTAAGGAGTTATGGTTTTATAATTGTTCTTTAACTAGATCAATTATACTAATGGGTGTTCCACTTCCTTTATCTGTGAAAGCCAATTAACAACAAAAAATCTCCTGGATTTACTGGCTGTAGCTAAAAAAGTCATTACAAAAAATGAAACTTGAACTCAGTTCCTATAGTCAATTAATTTTTAAATGCAACTGTAATGCTATGTAAAACTGAAAAAGAAGTGATCATATTAAGATCTATCAATCATACTAAGACTTCTGGTGGTTGAGATAGCCCTAAAATGTTGCTGTTGAGATACCAAGACTCTTAATGAGATAATTTTATAAGATTATCTTGAAGATTCAATATATTCCTAACATTGTATAACAGCATATGATGTTGAATTTCATCCTTTCTGTGTATATATCGTAAATATGTTAAAATAATAAACTTTTTTTTTAAAAAGGAATTCACACCTGAAGGAACACTAATTGAGGGAGGTGACCTGGAGATGGAATTCTTGGTTTTGGGAGAAGACACTAGGCAAGGTCTGGTTGAAATACATGGCCAGGGATGTGTTATATAATGATATTGATGTGTATGAGGAGGAGTTGAGAAAAGCAAGGCATGGGGAAGCTCAAGGGAAAAAATACTTTTGGAAATCTTTGAATCTTTGGAGTTAAAAGAAGGAAACAAATAAGAGCAAGTGAGGGGACAGGGCAAGTAGTCAAACAGATTAGATAGAACAATGATACAGAGATAGAGGAACGTAAAGAAATTTGTCTCCAGACTAGTAAACTAAAACTGAGGAATAAGGAAGAAGTTAACAGAACAATTACAGATAATGAAGAGAATGAAGGGGGATTGGTGGGCCTGTCTTGTGACTGAAGAAAAGTTAACTGGCTGGACAAATAAGAGCATACTTGTAATGTTACATTTTAATAAAAAAATAATCACTCAGAAAAGTACTATGGTATAGGTGTTTGCTAAGTATTATGAAGAATTTTACAAGATCAAGAGCAATGAGAACCCACAATGTGGGTAAAGGGTAAGTGACAAATTGACTTAGAAATGTCACTTCCACTGGGATGAAGACAGGTGAGGAAAGAAATAAGAAATAGCACAGGAAGTAGAAGATGTTATTAAGCATTAAGAGCATTAAAGAGAACTGATTAAGACAGCTTCCCACTGATCTCAGTAAGATGGCATGTGAGGACATTAAAGCTGTACTGAGTTGAAGGTATGAAGATGATATCAGAGGAAAGTGTTTCTCAACACTAATCTCTAGTGACTTCTCCCTTGTTCTTCAGATGAAAATTAAAGTATGTGGTATAATAGAAGTTCAGACTATGAGAATGGGGAAAGAAAAGCCCACATTAATGCTTTTGGTGGGCTGGATGAAGAAGAAAATAGCACTATGATGAAAAGATATATGGTGAGAAAGGAAATGACACTAAGAAAAGTGGACTGTGGAAATGAAAAAATGAATTACATGAAGGTGATCAGGTAAAGAGGCAGGGAGGATGGGAGAAGTCATTATGCAATGCAGAAAGTGGGTATTAAAATAAGGAATTCTATGTGAATTGTACAAATGACAGGTACTGTTTTATTGTTATTGTAACACAGAATTTCTTTTTGTTGCAGTAAGAAAGTGCATGTATGCTGACAATGACTGAATTGTTAATGGTATTTGGCATATTGGACTCTTTACAACCATGTTTTGCTTATAGAGTTGTAATAGGTACTGGCAGATAGCACAGACAATTAAGGATATGATCTGTTAATGAGCATGGTCCATGGTTTGATTATTTATAGTCTTGATTTGCACAGTGTGACTCTTTGACCCTGGCAAAGAAGAAGGAGGATATTAGACCCTGTTTGACTTATTGTGTACTTCTTGACACAGAAATTGTAGAGTGGACAGGGAAACACTAGAGTAAATATGCAACCTTTGCCACCCTCACATGAGACCTCATGAAAATTTTGGAGAACCAATCCTACTGGAAACTAAATGTATATTTAATATTGCATATATTAGCTACAGGTACATTTTAGAGACCCACAAGGCATATATTAGGGGTGTCATAGGCCTCATCTTCCAGAATATTATCTCAGATTCTGAAAGCAATGTAACAACATGCAAGGGAGCATATCTGTTTCCCACAAGCCCCACAGAATAGAGCAAGAACCATAGTAACACATTTCCCTGATGTTTTGGTGGAATACATTACAAAGACATAGAAGTAAAGGCACCACCTGTTGAACAGGGAAGGAGGTACATCAACAGATAAGGACATTGCTATATAAAATGTTAGATTGTATGTAATGCCCAAGGGATCATCTACAATGTCTGTGCAGGTAACACAGGCAGTTTTCACAAGTCACACATATGTTATATCTGTAAACTGTACACAAGGTTTGCTAGGTGTGACTTTCCACAAGGGTATCTAGTGGGGGATTCAGGTTAAGCCATGGAATCATAGGTCATGACACCCATGAGAGACCCACAGAACACCACCAAGCAAGGATACAATGATGCCCGTGCTCAAACTAGGAATATCATAGAACATGTATTTAGCTTGCTCAAATCATGGTTCCAGTGTCAAGACACCTCAGAATGTGCCCTGCAGTATGTCTCAGCCACTTCTGCCAAAATATTTACAATCTGTTCCATGTTGCACAATATCATTCTCAGGAGATAGCTACAACAAGGACAACTAGGGGCAGGACCATAGTTCCCAGTACCACAGGCAGAGCTAACAGATCCAACAGATTCAGATGAGGAGCCTGAGGGAGATACACCAGCTTCAGATGCTGATGGTAGACATAGATGTCCACAGGAGGAGAAAGCTATTACATGATAGAACAAAATCCATAAAAGGGAAGTCACCCCTGATCATTATTAGTAAAAAAATACGAGCACTCATAAAATCAACTAAGGCCAATTTTGAGAGAAAAATTGCCATGGATTCAAAGGACAATCATAAGGCCTTTTTCAGCTATGTTAGGAACCTGGGTGGAAACTCACAGATATGCTCAGAATTAGTCCAAAATGATACAAAAATCACTGAACCCACAGACATTGCCAACATACTGGCAGACAGGTTCAGTGCAAACTTCACCCCCCTCCCCTAAAGGAGAGATAACTATCCCAGCCAAGTGTAGCCTCCCGGACATCTCAAATGCGCAGGTGAAAGCTGCTCTCTCTAAAGCTAAAAACACAGCATCAATGGGACCGGATGGTGTCCCCGGCTGTGTGCTACACGAGCTAAATGAGGAATTAAACCGCACATAAGGCAGCTGTTTAATCTCAGCCTTACCACAGGATACGTGCCCAAGGAGTGGCGACGGCAACTGTGGTCCCACTCCACAAAGGTGGCGCCTCACGGACCCTGGTAATTACCGCCCATAAGCTTAACAAGTCTAGTCTGCAAAGCTATGGAGAGGATCATAATGGAGCTCATAAACAAAGATATAGGGGACTTGCAGACATTGGACCCGACCCAGTTTGGCTTTGTCAAGGGAAGATCATGCCTTTTGAACTTGGTCGACTTCTTGAAATAGTCACCAAGGCCATTGATGCAGTCCATACAGCCTACCTTGACCTTGCAAAGGCTTTCGACACAATACCCCACTCGGGTATTGTAGAAAAACTTACCAGCTTAAATGTAAACCCATATGTCACAAGATGGGTTGCAAACTGGCTTAAAGACAGAACCCACAGGGTTAGAGTTGCTGGCGCTGTGTCAGACTCCAAGCCGGTCACAAGTGGTGTCCCACAGGGCTCGGTCCTTGGCCCCCTATTGTTTGGCATCTACTTCTCAGAAGTACAGGCCAACATGGGAGGACTTTGGCTGACAAAGTTTGCAGATGACTGCAAACTGGGCCATAGTGGAAAGTGCATCGGACACTGATATCCTTCAGAAGGGACTCACGGAAACAGATAGCTGGTGCCAGAGCCATGGCCTAAAGTTAAACGCCAAAAAATGTATAGTCATACCCTTCGGGAAAAACAAGGTAACCCCAAGCTACCATATAGGTGGCAATCCACTAAGCACAGAAGAGGTTATCAGGGACCTGGGGACCCAGGTTGACAGTGGCCTTTCTTTTGACACTCACATTGCTAAAGTGGTTAGAAAGACCTTCTACATTGCCCACCTGATCATGAAGGGATTCACATCCAGATCTAGTGAGGTCATTGTTCCCCTGTACTCTTCACTTATCAGACCAATGATCGAGTACAATGCCCCATTCGGGATGTATCTCACCCGACATCTGCAGCAATTGGAGAGACCCCAAAAGTTCCTCACCAAAAGGATAAAGGGACTCCAAAATCTGTCATATGCTGCCAGATTGAAGAAACTCCAGCTCTATTCAGTCGCATACCGTCTGCTCAGAGGTGACATGTGCCTGACATACAAGGCCATGTCCAACCCAGAATTAATGGACATGCTCCACCTCAAAAAATCCAAATCCACCAAAACCACTAGAGCAAGCGACTTAAACCTTAGCACGGATATAAATAGGACGTGCTGGAGGGATAGATTTATCACTCAGAGACTCCCTATGCTGTGGAATAAAATCCCGGTCCATGTGAGGCAGAGCACCTCGCTGACTCTGTTCAAGAGAAATCTAGACCTGTGGATGGAAGATCGTAGGTTTACCCCGGGAATCATCTCTGGGTCACTGCTGGACAGAGGCACAACAAACTAATGGGCACAGTATTTTTTCATATAAGGGGTGGCGTAAGCCACAATAATTTGGGCTAGGCTTATAAATGCCTTAGGGCAGATAGCCTAGTATAAACCTATGAACTTATGAACCTATATGCCATTGCTCTAGCTGAGGCAAAAGGTAGCACACATACTGAATAAAGAAATACTTGCTGCTGGAAATCACACAGTCCAAAACCAAGCCGTGAAAACTTCAGGTGTTGCTCAAAAAGTGCAATACAATCCAGTAAAAGTGTAAAACACAATGTTTAATCCAAGAAATGCAATACAATCCAGTAAGCGTATAAGCGCTTTCATTTTAAACCCTTTAAAACTTTATCAGATACAAGTTGTAACAGTTCTAGAGCCATTTAAGTAAACTTCCCTGGTCATGTGATCCTTTTAAAATTTTAAAGCAACATTCCCCTGTTATACACATCCCCAAAAAAATATGTATTGTCATACTGAATACCTTAAAGAAAGAATAACACATACAAATATATAAAATGATGCCTGAGAAAATGCATAACCTTTACTTAACCATGTAATAGTTATATGCAGTCAACATCAGACACCGGCAATGAGATTTCTCGCATCTGAATTATTATCAATTTAAGTCTGGAACCTATAAAGAAGAAGCAATACAGTTGAATAAATGATTACTGTGTTATGCATAGTCCCATCTGTCCCTAAGTTGATACACTCCCCAGGTGCACAGTGATGTCAGGAATACCTTATGATTGATGTTTGCAACACACTATGGACTTTGCCACTAATGTGCATCATGCCTTTCAGTTAGCCACTGTATATAAACCATGGAGCAGATCGAGGTTAACATCATTTGCACAAGTATAACAGCACACAAGACTTAAACATCTACTTCGACTGAATGACTAACAGCAGTAACACAAATAGAGTGAGGGTCAATAAATACAGAAGCAATCATGCACAATTGATTACGGACTTTGATTAAAAGCATTTATTCTGCATTATTTATTTACTAAAGGAAGATTTGGAGTAAGTAAGCATTAGCTATCCACTCTGTGTATCACACATATATGCAACCTGAAATCATAAAGAAGTGTCCAAAGGCAGGGAACAATCATCATCACTTGCATAGTGTGGGTATGAGGAAGAAACAGAAAGGCAAAACTGAAACCAAAGAAATGATTGTGTGCAAGAAAAACAAAAAAACTATTCCTTAAGTATCCAACTTGCAGGACCAGTATCAAGATATGTTTACCAGTTAACAGTATTGCTTAGATACATAGAGTGTGTGTGTGTGTGTGTGTGTGTGTGTGTGTGTGTGTGTGTGTGTGTGTGTGTGTGTGTGTGTGATGTTATGGACAAGTATTTGTTGAATGTCTGTGTGTCTGCATATTCACAACCAAGCACAGTGCTAGCACTACATTCTAGCATCTTGGACAGGTGTGTGCCATGCATGGTAGAGTAGTCAGTTCAGTGCTGTGGCCCCCAACCATGAGAACTAACTCTGCCAAGAGATGCACTGCTAGTTCAATGTCTCAGGCTAGAATTTCAGGTGTTAACTGACAGTGACTGATATCTGCTGGATGAGCTATGTCCAGGATTACTATCATGTGACCCACCATATCTTGATGTGGAGAGTGGAATCACTGACTGGCAGTGGAAGTAGTGCCACTATGGCAGTGAGATCTTGCATGGCCAAGTAAGCTAATACTGGACAGTGTAGTAGCTCTTTGGCCATGTGGATAATGACCCTCCCCCAACAGACATTCCATTACAGACACTACCCAAATCCAGTGTATCTTTCATCATGTCCAAGGAGTCACACACACAGCTCAGGCAGTCCTGCACTCAGAATGAACAATGTTTAGTACTCACACTATCTCTTCTGAATCTTGTGGCATGTGTATGATGTCCATACACATATGTCATGTGGCATCTAGTGACACACCAACATCAGCATCAGGGTGGACAGAAGGCCTACCTTAAGCACCTCATCCTCATAATGGTTATGAGGAGTAGCAACCAGTTTTGCAAAGTAACCGCATTATCTTAATCAAGTGTGTCACCCTCAACCTGTCCTATGTATGATGTCTCTGAGTCATGGATATGAGTAGGTATGCTGACTGTTGACAAAATAGGGACAGGAGATGTTGCAGGCACAACCTCAATATCAGAACAACCCTCTACACCCAAAGATGGTACATGTTCATCTCCACCATCATGATCAGAGACAATCATCTGACATCAGGATAAGCTATGATAACAAGTAAGCAAAACATAAAAGGAAAAAAAAGAGAAAAAGCAAGTATCATATCTATGTTATGTGAAATGTAGATTGCAATCTAAAAGATGCTAATGCAGTGAAATAAAATAACTTTCATTTGCACATACATCTACCTTTGAAATATTAATAAGAACACAGGAAATGTGCTCACCATGTGCAGGTGGTCATGCAGCAGTAGACCCAGATGGCCCTACATATATAAAAAGAAAGATGAAATGAGGATGATAAGTATCACCAGGTAAATGACAAGAAACATAAGACAATTGTATTTACAGCTGCAGAATAAGACACGTCTCACAGAAATATTAATGTTCACTGAACTACCCCCATTTCACTCATCCTTTTTCCTCTAAATCTATGTCTTCTCTATCCCACCATGTCTCTGGCTTAACCCCCTCTATCTCTCTCTCTCTCTCTCTCTCTCTATATATATATATATATATATATATAGATATATATATATTTAACTCAGTATCTATATATCTGTACATATGCCATAGATGGTTTACTATCAAAATGTCAAAATTCCAAACAAAAAATGTTCAGAACATTGAACATAAATGTTGAACCTCTACATATTAACTAGGTGAAAATGTTGAATTTGCTAAATGAATTTAGCATATTCAAAATTTTTGCTGAGTATCAAACTTGATGTCTGTATAGGAGCCCAGGTAAGTGTAACTCCTACACTTCACTGAACATCACTTCACATCATGTTTTTGAAGGGAGGCAAGCCCCCCCCCGCACTCTCTGTGGGGGCTGTGCCCCACACACCCCCTCCTAACTATAGATTCCAACTCCAAAAGCCCACTACAGTGAGGAAAGTGATGAATGTCCCAGTCTGCACTGTACTGTGATCTCTATTCATTACATCAAGTCCATATCAACAAATGCACAGTGGCATTCACTGATATATATATATATATATATATATATATATATATATATATATATATATATATACATACATATATATATATGTATGCATGTATCCATCCATTATGCACAAAATGCATGAAACAAATAAGGCTCCATATGAGTACATACAAGTTAATACAGCTCTTCAAATGCAAAACAAAGAAAGACCTTGATAAATGACTCATAGCAGGAATAACATGTCCATCGCTCTATAGTACATTGCAGCATTAAAAAAATGGTTAACATTTTTTGGTCTGATATGCATTTCAATGGAGGTCAGCCAGGTAGACATCAGACCCTTAACATAATTGTCAGTGTTACTAATGTAAGAACCCATGACCTTAGCAATAATTAATACAACAGTTCTATGAACAAAGTAGCCAGCTTTGAAGATTAAAATTTCCATTAAATTGTCATCATTTTGTAGAAAAAAATACTGCATGGTCAAGAAATAGCTATGGTATACATGCCCATACCAACAGCTACTGAGTATAATGTAGACAGTCAAGCAATACTAGTATTATGAAATGCAAGCTATAAATAAGGTTCAACTATTTAAATTTGTTCATAACAGCAACCTACCTTTGCAGCACGTCAGTTGTGAAAGTAGAAAAAAGTTTTCAAAGCAAGTAGCAGTAAGTAGTAGTAATGGGTTCTCTGGATCCCATCTCCTCGACTACAGTAGAAGTTCCTTGGCTACACAATTGCTTTTATATATTGTAGATTTAGCAATAAGCCACTGTGGTACAGCGGTAGCATTGTCGCCTCATAGCAAGAGGTTCTCCCATTCGATTCTCGGCTGGAGTGCCTTCTGTGTGCAGTCTGCATGTCCTCCCCGTGGTCTAATGGCATTCGAAAGACATGTGTGAATGAGCATGCCTTCGTTGAAGGTTGGGCATCAGGCTGGCACCTCGGCACCATAAAAATCGACTGCCAATCATTAGCGGACTGGAGTTCTGCTGTGGCGACCCCTAACTGGGAAAAGCTGAAAGAAAAACAAACATCACTGTGAATATGAAAATGAAGTGTTAACTCATTAGCACTCCTGAATTCCACAATCTGCACAGAATGTAAACATGGTGTAAGGACCTACACCAATGCATGCATATACCCTATATCTTCAAGGACAAGCACTGAGAAGTTTTACCTGTGAAGTGCTTGCAAGTGTGAATGATTATTCTTACTGTAGTGTCAGGGAGAAGGGACTTACAAAACATTTTGTGGCTACCATTGACTGACGTAGGAGAACAATATTCCTAACACTTATATGAATTGTTTATGACAACATTTTGTGTCTCTGAATACAGTCATCTCCTCATTTCTAAGGAAGTGGATTACTCATTGAAACATATATGGATGGACAGGCAAACCACATAACAGTCTTGTTAGAAAAACATATATATGGGAATGATGTTCCCAAAATAAAGAGGAGCAAAGAGGTGCAGTGTACACATTTTTATATTATACATGGAAAGATTGCCTTTCCAGTATAAAAATACAGGCATGCTTTCTTGAGTGTAAAAGAATACTGTGAAATGTGGAACTGCAAAATATGTGACAACATTGCACTCTACTGGCACAGTGAAGCATGTTGTGACCCTTTCATGTTAGAATTCGGCTCCAGTGCATCTGGATGAAGGTTTCATGCACATTGTTTTAAGGCTAAAGTTTATGACCAAAATTTACATGTGGAATTTGCTTTATTGCTCTGGTTTCTGCTAGAGTATATATGTCAAATGTCTTTTATTGCTGTAAGTTTCTAAGCAGGTATTAGATTGCTAAATAATGCAGTTTGTGGCCTGAGAACTCCAGACTAAGTGTTAAAAATGATGTAATTTAGGAGGGCCTTAGAGACATGTTTGTTAGTAATGTTTAAATGCTATTTCTCATAAGATATTGAAAGCATTTTGATCTTGGATATCTAACTCAGCACTCTGCCTAAGCTCACATGTAAGTTTCTAGCACTGTGATTTCTTGTAGAAATAGGTAAATCTAGTAAAGATTAATTAGGTATTTTTCTTTAAAATCAGATCTGTCCTACTGTATTATTTTAAGTTTCTGTGTGATCTCTGACCTTTTAGATATCTATGTGGTGTAGTACTTTTGTCTTGTGTTTTAATTATTTATTATTAAATATTTTTAAAACCTTCTACCTGTGGCTGGCTTATGTAGAGATATATTATGCTTTACAGTGCATCATATATTTATAGAGTTTACTGTCTAATCCCTTCCAATAAGCCTAGAATGAATAGTCACATTACCACTGGAAAATAATATTGCACAGTAATAATTTTAGTAACTGATATTATTAGCTGGGTGGTGGCAGGGATTACTACTGTATGGTCTGGGTAAAGGTGCACAGCTGGAAAATCTGTGTCAGCCTTTCCCAGGAGTGTCTGTGAAGTTGAATAAATACTTATCTCAAAGTGTGTGTGTGGTGTGTTAGCTACTTGGCAGGGACAGAAAGCACTGGTTAGACAGAGAAGGTACTGGAGGTTTTAGCTTGCCCAGCTAGGCTGAGACCTGGACCCTATAGCTGTGCCAGTGAGGAGTCTTATTGGGGACGTGTTGAGCAAGGGAGCAACCAGTCCCAGACTGACTGTGATCTTTGTGTGCACTTAAAGGAAAATGTACTTTACTGGGTGTATTAGTTATCCTTTCCTCTCTTCTAGAAGATGACCTCCCTGGTGTTAGTGGTGAGGATTGATGCTCCTTGATTGCTGGGCCAGGGCACGGTCAACACAAAAGGTATAAAATATTTAATAATAAATAATAAAATTAAATTAAAAACATGAGAATACTAAATATCAAAGTGCAATAAACATCAGAGTTTCAATCTTAGGAGAAATAAAAATAACACCTTTGGACAGATTCAAACAGATGCAGAAAAACAATACTTAACTAATCTCACTGTATTTCCTGACTGTCTAAATAATAACTGTTCTCTAGATAACTTAATTAATTCAGCAAGGCAAGATGAGATGCTGAGTTGTTGACTTCCACATGGCAAGGTGATGAGCTTCTAACTAACTGTACTGAACTAACAACTCAACTGAACTGTGATAACTGTCATAGATCTTTATATATTAGGTTCCAAAGAAAACAAAACAAAACAAACTGCTTTAAGAGTTCCATCCTCTTAGAGCTGGTTATAGAATGAAATCACATTTGATCACCTGCCTCTGCTACAATACACTTTCAGAACTTTGCTAAGATCTGTTGCGGTATTTGAAAATTATATAACAATTTCAAAAACTTCTACTCTTCCCTTCCAGAATTTGTTGTTTAAACATATACACTTAATCAATTATAATAACACTGTTGATACATTTTTAACACAAGTATCTGTACAAATCAGTGTGATAGTCAAATGACACAATATTGTTTACAAAACTGCAGCTAACTATGCTGGCATATGTTACACATGTAGTTTCCTACTCTACCTGACACAGATGGCAATATCTCACATTGTCACACACATCACTTCAGTTAGTTTTACATAGTGACTGTTTTGGTTCTGCATAATCTGTAATTAACCTTATGTGCATTGGTTTAGATTTCAGTTTGGCAGAATCGTCTAGCAACAAATTAACCTTTATAACCCCATGATCACTGCACATCAATGGTGGTAAAACTTGACTTGAAATAACAGTAATTTCTTTAGGAAAATGAACAATGTCTAGTATGTTTCATTCTCTGGTAGTTTTTTTTGTTTACAATCTGAAGAAATTGTTATTCCTGAATATGCATTGTGAATAATTTCCTTACTAATGTCATTGAATCAATATTATTCTATTCCATTTCTGGTAAATTTAAGTCCCCAGCTAATATTATTCTTCCCTCCTGTGCTTCAAGCAAGAAATGTATGAATTCTTCTAGGTCATCTGCACTTGACTTAGGGGTCTACACACTCCAACAATTGTTATATGTTCAAGGGTTGTCTTAATTGTTACAGTTACACAACCTATAATACTAGTGTTATCATTAAACATGTAATAATCACAGGTCTCATAACTGTTTTTAATCCCTATCATAACAGCTACACCTGATTTATGTCAGAATGTCAGTAACTTTAAAAACATTTACACCCTGACAGAACTGATTTCCAGTCATTGTTCTTTAAACATGTTTCATAAACAATAAGAACATCAGTTTTGTGGGAACATAGTAACATTTCCTATAATTTTTTTATTATTAATGCTCATAGCATTAACAACCATCATAGATGCATCAAATGTTGCAATCTTTGAACTGTTACATTTTTGACCTGGCAAAAATCCTGGCTAGTGATTGTCAAATATTGCAAAACATCTGCTGCAAAAATTCTCTTCCCTGATCTTGACAAATGCATGCCATCCTGTCTGGACACATGCGTGCCCAAAACTAGGCTTGGATGCTCTATACATTTCTATTTTTTAAAACAGGATATTTTTTTATGTAGGTATTAACCCCAAAAATCTTTTCATTCATGGTGACCTGGAGAGACTTTCTATATGTGATTTGTGAAAAATATATTCTAACACAAGTGCAAGCTATGCTATCTAAGAGGGCTGTAAATTCCCTATCAACAGTCAGATAGTCCTTGTGGATGAGATCATTTGTACCGACATGAATTAAAACAGTTCCATACTTCCTTACATTAAGGGATTCCAAGGCTTGTGTCATATCATCTATTTTAGCTCCGGGAAAGCATAACACTAGTCAATGTTCATTATCTTCTCTGCAAATATAAGTATCACTTCCTTTAATAATCGAATCTCAAAATTACAAGAATATCTTTTCTGGCCAGATCTGAAGAATCTTCAACTTCTAATACAGTAATATATTCTCTATCAATTGTTACAAAGGAGTGATTTTCATCATCGTTAGGCTTATTAATCCCACTGTTTTCATTGCTATTAAACTCTCATCCATCTGGCTTTAAACATCCGCAGCATGAGCCATGTAGTTAACATCTGTCTTTCTCTTGTTTTTTCTTACAGTAATGTTCTTCAACCATTCCATGTTCAATTCTGATTTCTTCCTTTTAACCTGCCCCTTGCCTCTTTTTTTGTCCTTATCTTTTGGGGAAAATGATGCCTTTTTCTGTAGACAGAAGGTTTTCTGTTAGAAAAATGTTATCATTCCTTGTAATCTGTGTGTTACATAACAAAGACATGTCCATGTTGGTATGTATTCTGTTTATTTACAGACATTAATCAGTTTCTTCTTCTTCATTGTTATTTGTTGTAAACTTCTTCTTCTTTATGTATTTTTTTCCTTCCTTCCAAACACTCTGAATCCTCAGATTACTGAATACTTGCATCCAGAAATTTTGTCAGGGGCATCATCCTGTTTCATAGGGGTTGAATAATCTTTACAGGCAATACACACATCATTTGCTAAATGTGTTCTATTTTTGCTTTGCCTAATATTATTTATCTCACCAATCCATTCATTAATATATGGAACAACAGTTCTCCAAGCCATGCCAATTGCACAAGTACAATCATCATCAGTAAGTCTAGATTTAATTCTAATAATGGTAAGAAATCATTTAACTTTTGGCATGAGGAACAAAGATCATTAGTGTTTTCAGGTGTTACCTTTAAATATGCATAGCATTTATTATGCTATACAAGATATTTGTGCTTTAACAAATCATTAATTGAATACTCATTTAAGGAATCCATATTCAACTTTAAATGAATACAATATTATAAAAGAAAAGAATAATCAAAATCAGTAACCACAGAATTCAAAGAGAACTTAAATCAACGTCTATGACCAAAATCACACAAGCAATGTAAAACTAAATACTAAAGTAAGTACAGTAAAGTTGTTCTGACTGTACAAATTCTGAAAGTCAGACAAAATCTGTAATTTCTCACTATCACTCTCAGTCATACTTCTTTTTAACAGTAAAGATCAATAAATCACAAACCAAGATAAGATTGTCCTCTCTGCAGTATGTGTGAATTTATTGCTGACTAGGGCCCTTGGACTGGCTAAAGCCTGCCTATCTAAAACCTATCCCTTTCAAACAGCCAACAGTGAAAATTAAAGGTAAAACAACAAAATATAAATCAAAGTAAAGCTTCCTGTCTACAGGCTATCCCTTTCTTCCTACAAACAGTGAAAAACAGTGATAAAAATAAAGTACAAATTCAAATACAACTTCCCTTAACAGTCAACTCCATATTAAATCACAAACTAAGGTAGGATTGTTTAGATAAGCTCTGGATTCATTATAGGTGCAACAGAAACAATTCAGGACCTTTATTTTTGAAGGCAAATATTACAAGCAAATCACAGGTGTTGCAATGGGCTCTAGGGTTGCACCTAGTTTTGCCAATATTGTCATGGCCATGTGGGAAATTAAGTACCTTTATTCACATTTATTTTCAAAACACATTTTATTTTATAAAAGGTACATAGACGATTTAATTTTTTAGTGGGAAGGTGATTTCACTTCTTTCCAGGTGTTTTTCGAGTATTTAAATCAGTCAACTGAATTTTTGAAATTTACTGTAGGACATTTTGGTAACACAATTGATTTTCTAGACATACATTTAAGTTTGGGTAAAGATGGTAGATGTTTTGACAGTTGTATTTTTAGGAAGTCCACATTTACTAATCAATATTTACACCATGACAGTTTGCACCCTAAATTTATGAAGCGAGGAGTTGTTAAGGGACAATTCATTAGGTTAAGTTGTGTAACCAATAATGATGAGAATTTTATAAATGAGTCAAAGATATTGAATGACTTCTTTATTGAAAGAGGTTATGATTCAAGATGTTTAAACCAAATTTTCAGTGAGGTCATTATTCTTAGGACTTCTAAAGCAAGTCCCATTTTACATAAATTAGATGCAGTGAATAACAATTCCACACTACAAAAAGAAATAGCTAGGTACAATTTAACCTTCCCTATTCCTATTTCAAATGAAATGGCAGCTATTAAGAATATAATTTCTGTTAATTGGAAGGTCATTTTGGGCAACAATGACTTGAGTAGGGTTATTGGACAAACACCTGTGTTTACATACAAAAAGGTTGTGTGTCTTAAAAGTTTGTTAGAAAAACAAAATTCACAAGCTAATCTTAGTACTACTAAGTCTAATTTTGGTACCTTTCCATGTAATTGCTGCAAGCAATGTAGATTTGTTGCAGGTAGTAGTACAGTATTTTTTAAGCATTTAAACAAAGTTATTTTTACTAAAGGTCATTATAATTGTAAAACCAAAAATGTTGTATATGTTGCTTTTTGCAATTCATGTGATCAATTCTATGTAGGAAAAACTATTAGAATGCTGAAAAATAGAATTTATGAACACACATTAGCTATTAAAAATAGAGATGTGTCTAATGCTTTGGCAAAACATGCTACGATTTGCTCAGACTTTAAGAAATTTACATTTTCTGTTTTGGAAAAAGTTAATGACGAATTGTTATGTGGAAATTTTAAAATTAAGTTAGAATGTAGAGAAACCATCTGGCAAATCATATTGAATGCAGATTAATTTCCTGGTCTAAACGATGCAATTAATATAAAATGCTTTTTACAGGCACAGCAATTATAATTTAATTGCATTTTTTATTTTCAAGTGTTTGCATTTGTAAACATTAATATAGATTAATACTTGTTTGCATATTTTTATATTGTACTGTTACGATCAATGACAGTGTTCTTGGTGGTTAGTTGTATTTTACGCATTTTACGTATTTTATGTATTCTAATTATTTAAAGTGATTCTGATTTTTTGATTGGTTGGTTCTACATACATGTGTCTTAATGAAATGATATTTAAAACACCATTTCAGTTAACATGACATTTCTGAAGAAGTTCAAGTTTATTAAAAGTGGATGAAACACGTAATTTTTGTGGTGTTCCTTTCCAAGTCATTTTTAGTGTTGGTTACTTCATTTCTTGTCAAGTGTTTTGGTTTAAATCTATATAAATTACATCACAGCACAATTTTTCATTTATAGCTATTATTATATTGCTATAGAATATCATGTTGCAGGTACTAATAGATCTATTTTCAACATATGTGCGCTGATATATGGTTTCAAGTCTTAACCTATCCAATTCTGACAATAACTTATCCAGTATTACCTTCTCCATTGTTTTTCCACAACATGAAAGAAGACTTTAGGCTCTATATGACTCTGGGTTTGTCTTACTCCCCCTTCCTTTAAAGACAGGTGAAGTAAGTGCATGTCTTCAATCTTGAGGAATCTTTCTAGATTTATATGACCTAGTGAATAATAGATATAATGCCACTGTAAGTTCTTGCTGAAGTGTTCTCAGGTCAGTATTTCTAATTCCATCACCTCCCTGTGCTTTGTTTCAATCCAGTTTGTGCAGTTCTTTTTCAATATAATTTAATTTGAGTCCAGTATCTGAGGTTACCTGGATGTCACTAGGACAACTTATCACCCCCTTTGTGGAGTCAATTTGTTTTGCATAAGATTTTGTAAATATATGTATAATCTGTTGTGTCTGAGAATGCATTTTAGAATCTGCATGGCTTATCAATATGTATGTCTTTACTTTTTCCACATCATTATGTATCTATAAAATGGTTTCCTATTATGCTCAATATTTTATATAAATGTTTTCAAAATGTTCTTGATCTTGTCTCAAACTATGCTTAATTTGTTTGCCCAGCTTATTTATTTAACTCATTCCCTCTAGTTCAACTCTTCTGAGTGTGTGCCTTTAACTCCCAGTGGGTGTGGCTTGAGCCTTTGAAACCATGAAGTTATCACCTTGTGTTTGCCATCATGTAAGCTTCAATATAAAATACTGTGATACATTGTATATAGCATGGTTTTGGAATTATTAATACAAACATGAACAAGCAATATTTGACACCAGAGGTGCAGTAGGCAGTAACTGCAGAGACACATGGATGAGCACTCGACTGTAATCGGTTAAGTTTTCAAAGTTGTAGTTTGGCCTCCCTTCCATTTCTTATATTTATTCTCCTTCTCTCAACTTAATCAGATAACTTGTTCTTATGGAAAAATATCTCCTGATGTTGTATGCCTAGATCCTGATGTTAAACATTTTTTTTTTATTTTTTTGCACTCAATTTCACTTTCAAACTTTTTACATTCCTTCTGCAGTTTTTACACTGAACACATTGTGATGGCCTCTCTTTACCGAAGGCCAATAATCAAGTAGCCTCAATCCTCACCTCTGAAACCAGTGAGAGATGGTCACTAAAATCAGG
This sequence comes from Protopterus annectens, assembly GCF_019279795.1. Taxonomy (NCBI): domain Eukaryota; kingdom Metazoa; phylum Chordata; order Ceratodontiformes; family Protopteridae; genus Protopterus; species Protopterus annectens. Next base: position 1,881,164,231 of record NC_056737.1, on the reverse strand, counting down.
AATGGATTTGCATAGTATTTCAAATACAGCTTTCTGCATCAAGCACAATTTAGCCCAAGAGCACACAGAAAACATGCTCCACTGCAACTGGACTATGTCTCTCCAGATCCCAAATAGCTGAGACCCACACCTGGGTATTTGATTTTTGCACAGACACACACAGACACACACACACACACACACACACACACACACACACACACACACACACACACGGTTGTACCCCTTATGCCCAGAATATAAGGTAACCTTGTTGCCACCAGTCAACCACTGTCATGGTCTTACAAGGGTATCCAATTATACTGAATAAAATCAATACTAACACAGATGGTAGAGTTTAACCAAAGCAACCAGGCTTTTCAGGGTGGCCCAGGTGTCATTAAAATACGCACAGGTACTCTCAAGATGTTAAAAGTATTCTCTAAAAGAACAGCCACTATGAAAGGTATAAAAATATTTAATAAATAATAAAATAAAAAAGATGAGAATACTACATATCAAAGTACAATAAACATCAGAGTTTCAATCACAGCAGAAATAAAATTAACACAGTTGGACAGATTCAAACAGATGCAGAAAAACAATACTTAATTAATCTCACTGTATTTCCTGATTGTCTAAAGGATAACTGTCCCCTAGCTAACTTTATTAATTCAGTAAGGCAAGATGAGATGCTGAGATGCTTACTCCTACAAGGCAAGCTGATGAGCTTCTAACTGTGCTGAACTAGCAGCTCAACTGGACTGCGATAACTGTAATAGGTCTTTATATATCAGGCTCCAAAGAAAACAAAGCATATGCTTATGTTGAATTTATCTCTCTGGGAGTTATCGTTCCATGCTGTCGGTGGGAGAAGACTCTTCACCCGTTTTGTTTTTGAATTTACCAACTTCTTTTTTTCTTTTTTGCCAACACGGATTTTATCGCCATATTTGTGATCCATGATGACTTTGAAAAAAATATATATTTGAAAAACTGGGACAGTGTGAGTGAACATTCCTATATGTACAACTGCGTGGCTCAAGTAAGCGTTCTTTTTGGGTTAACGGAAACGTGCAGTCTCTATTTTCTTCAGGTACTGTTACTGACTGTGGGCTACTTAATCTCTTTTATAAAAAAAAAATATGGAATCTAACTGTGGTTTTTGTGGGAAACTGTGAGGACTTAAACTTTGTCCATTTTCGTATAATATACATTCAACTCCTAAGAATTATCCTAATAAGGAGTTGATTTAGAAGCCATTTTGGTGATCTCTATATTATTGATGTCAGATCAGCCAAACGGATTTTACAGTCATATTTGTGATTTATGGTGACTTGGTATATATATTCGAAAAATTGGACAGTGAAAGTGAACGTTTTATATGTACTACTGTGTGGTATAAGTAAACGTTCCTTTTTGGGTCAACGGAGGGTTGCAGCCCTTATTTTCGTCAGGTACTGTTATGGACTGTGGCCTACTTATTTTTTTAATATATATGGAACCTCATGGTGGTCCATTTTGGTGACTTTTATATAACGGATGTTGGACTAGCAATCCGTATTGGGACCATCTAACTTATCTGAATGGTTATCCATGACTTTTTGAACAGTGAATTTCGTTCATTGGAACTTAAATTTCTATCTGAAAACTTGGGATTCATGATGACGTCGTTCCTGGGTTTGATAATTTTTTTTCACAGTGGACTAAAATTAAGGACATATTTTTCAAATCTATATGTGTATTGAAACTAATATATAATAGTTCAAATTGGAGCACTGTCATACCAAATATGTTTGAAAAATAAGGTTAGGTGCATATGTATTGAATATTCAAACAGTCGGCATGATTCAGGTTGAATATACTGGCAGTATATTTATGATACAGATGTTATTACAGGTTTAAGACCTATTACATATATAGCTTAATTAGCATCTGACTTTTTGATACAGGGCTTCAGTTTACCGTGAATTCCTGGGTTTCACTGTTCAATATTCAATTTTGGACAGCATAGCATGTTTAAGGACTTTTTATATCTTGCTATTCAAAACTTATATCGTTATATTACGAATTTTCTAGGTGCTACTGGTGTCCTATTTTAATAGATAGGTTGCATATACATATAAAAAATCTTTTTTTGACTGAATAAAGACATATTATATGTTGGTACAGAATTTAATCAAAGGGTATTATGAAAGTTGTTTAACATTTGTACATGATACACCTGTAGTGGTATCTTACTTCTTATACAGGATCTTTACCTTTAATTCTTGGGTTGGATTACACATGTAACAATTTCCATTCTCCGCTATTTAATATTGAATTTTGGGTGGCATAATATGTTCAGGAACTGTTTTACATCTTGCTACTCAGTTTTAATATTGTTATATTACGAATTGTTATAGATGCCAACGGATGTCCTATTTGAACAGATAGGGTGTGTATACATAAAAAATCTTTTGAATTATTAAGGACATATTATATGTTGGTACAGATTTGAATATAGAAGTTTACATCAAGTGTATTATGAATGTTGTTTAATATCTGTACATGACACACCTGCAGTGATTTGCATATTTGGACTTCACTACATGGTTTCATTATATAATAATAGTTATGGTCCCTAATGTTCATGACCACACAGGTTACAGTACATGATACATGCAACTACTAGAGACATGTTTTGATAATTTTTATCAAACAATTATTGTTATCTTAAAACTAAGTGTTATATTTATGATGCTCAGTATATGTATATGATATACTGGTAGATGCTTGTATAATTTGAAGTTTATCACAGGGTTCCTGGATACAACACTATTTATGGTTCCCAATTATATGAGATTTTTTGACCACACAGCAAACAGTACATGACTTTATGACTATATAAGTCCCAGCATATGATATATGCAACTGTTACAGGAATGTTTTGATAATTTTTATTATCAAATAATCATTGTCATTTTGAAAACTAATTCTTAGATTTATGAAACAGAAGTTGCATTTACATCAGGACTAACATCTACAATTGTGACTGCATGGTTTATCAATATTTTATATATACCATCAATATTATTACTTCTTTTATTATATATGTATATATTACCAAAGCATATTTTATGCTGAATTGAGCTGTACATTATATTACAACTTTTATATTACAACACATGTTTTCTATTATTAACATGTGTGAGTTTTGGTTGTTATAAGTTACCCACCTACTTTTTCAGACCCTTGGAGATACTGGTATTTACGGATCAGAATTAATCTTATACACTATAAATATCCCACCCTATATTAGTGGGTTTATTTGGATATATATATTTTTGGGTCCTTTTTCTTGTCACTGGCCTTGTCTCCCCCATCACTCAATATTATATTGAATTTGTTTTACTGAGTTATATTCTTGATTATATTGACCATGGATTTGGACAATATTTTACAAGGGTTGTGTGCTGATAGGGAGGATATCAAAGTCTTTGGACTTGATTCTATCCCAAGCAACAACAATAACAGTCATAATGCTGCCTCTTCTCAAGATATTTGTAAATCAGCCTTCTTCAATTTAGAAAAAGCATTGAAAGGATTACGAGCCAATATATGGCACTTAAGGTTGTTTAAGGCCTATCTATATAAAAAACTAGTCCCTAGAGGACTTCGGATTAGGCTAAAGCCCATAGTCAGCAGATCTGAACAGAGGCTGACTGATGAATGGAATGAGGCTGTACAGGAGGGGGTCTATGAGATTAGTAAAAATATTGGCGGATTATTATGAAAGGATAACAGATATTAATATAGTAGAAGTCAAGGAGCTCAGCAGCATATGCAAACAATTTGAGTCCAACAGTAATTATACTACCATGGTCTCTAATTTATCTAGGGAACTAACTCAGTATGATAAAATCACAAAGGAACGTAAAATTAAAAAATTCAATAGGGACGTCACTGATTATGGCAGAGGACGCCCCTTTGAAATACAAAAGTCTGTCAGGTTCAAGGATATGACATTGGGTAGGGACGGGGCCGGGACAAGAAAAAGGCCTAGACCCATTCTTAAAAACAAAGATCAAACATATACCAGTACCTCGGGCGAGGAGTCTTCTCCCACTGACAGCGAGGGTGCAATATCAGATAACTCACCGGTGAAAGACTTTTTCTTGTCACTGGCCTTGTCTCCCCCATCACTCAATATTATATTGAATTTGTTTTACTGAGTTATATTCTTGATTATATTGACCATGGATTTGGACAATATTTTACAAGGGTTGTGTGCTGATAGGGAGGATATCAAAGTCTTTGGACTTGATTCTATCCCAAGCAACAACAATAACAGTCATAATGCTGCCTCTTCTCAAGATATTTGTAAATCAGCCTTCTTCAATTTAGAAAAAGCATTGAAAGGATTACGAGCCAATATATGGCACTTAAGGTTGTTTAAGGCCTATCTATATAAAAAACTAGTCCCTAGAGGACTTCGGATTAGGCTAAAGCCCATAGTCAGCAGATCTGAACAGAGGCTGACTGATGAATGGAATGAGGCTGTACAGGAGGGGGTCTATGAGATTAGTAAAAATATTGGCGGATTATTATGAAAGGATAACAGATATTAATATAGTAGAAGTCAAGGAGCTCAGCAGCATATGCAAACAATTTGAGTCCAACAGTAATTATACTACCATGGTCTCTAATTTATCTAGGGAACTAACTCAGTATGATAAAATCACAAAGGAACGTAAAATTAAAAAATTCAATAGGGACGTCACTGATTATGGCAGAGGACGCCCCTTTGAAATACAAAAGTCTGTCAGGTTCAAGGATATGACATTGGGTAGGGACGGGGCCGGGACAAGAAAAAGGCCTAGACCCATTCTTAAAAACAAAGATCAAACATATACCAGTACCTCGGGCGAGGAGTCTTCTCCCACTGACAGCGAGGGTGCAATATCAGATAACTCACCGGTGAAAAAGAAAAGTAATGCCCCCATCCCTTTAGGAGGACTAACAAACATAGGGGTGGGCGGAAACATCCAAAAAGATTTAGACATGGATTCAATAGATGGATTGATTCAGGTGTTGTTGAAATAGATGGGACTGGATTTAACAATGTTCTCAATCTTTCCAAAATTGTACTTTCTTCAGAACAAGAGAAAATATTAAATAAAGGCTTGGGATTTGTACCAGGTTTCTTCTGTGACCAATACCAAACTGTTACTGATGTTTTAGAATTTTGCCGTTGTCTTAATCTCAAAATATTTTTTTCTAACAATGATAACAGTTATTCTCAAAGATCTACTGAATTTTGATTCCTTAAATCAACATTTCAACCTCCTGTGAATACCCATGTTGCTGCCTTTCAACAGGCTGTACTTAGGGAATTACATTTTCCACCATATAGTTTCGACATATTACAAGATAACATTCAGGAGAATGAAAGGAAGGCCCTTATGGAATTAAAAAATAATAATAAGATAGCCATTCTTCAGGCCGACAAGGGTGGGGCAGTAGTTGTCCTGGATATGGATTACTATATACAAGAGGGACTCCGACAATTGTCAGATTCCAAATGTTATATGTATATGGGCATTGATCCTACTTTTACATTTAAACAAGAGATAGACACTTTTTTAAAAAACGCGGTTGATGAAGGAATCATATCAGTAAATGCGGCAAAACATTTGACTGTCAAGGACCCTAGCAAACAAATATTATACCTATTACCCAAAATACATAAATCTTTGACTTCACCACCAGGAAGACCCATCGTTTCTGGTCATGGTTCACTTACCGAACCACTGTCAGTTTTTCTTACTGAATATTTACAACCACTCCTAGTTCATGTCAGAGCAAGAATAAAAGACACTACCCAATTCTTACAGATAATAGAAGAGACACAAATTGAACCAGATTGGTTACTATGTACATTGGATGTAAAATCTTTATATACAAGTATTCCTCATTGGGCAGGATTACAAGCCCTTCAATTTTGGCTTGATAGGACCAATCTTTATCCACCAGGTTTCAATACTCTACTTATCTGCATGACCGAGCATGTTCTAAATAAGAATATATTCTACTTTCAAGGAGAATGCTACTGGCAACTACAAGGCACAGCTATGGGAGCATCCTTTGCTCCTATATATGCGGACCTGTTTATGGCCTATTTGGAAGAATGTTTGATATATGATACATCACATAACATCTATCTTATTGAAATGGATATCTGGAGAAGGTACCTGGACGATTGCTGGATGGTGTGGTGGGCAGATAGGGAATATCTTAACGAATTCGTTGAATACCTCAACAGCAATGTTTGGGGTATTGAATTCATAGTCAATTGCGATTTAACATCTATCGAATTTCTGGATGTCAAAGTTTACAGAAAACCTGATGATACACTAGGTACTAAGATATATAGAAAATACCCAGAATATAATACACTGTTACATGCTACCAGCATGCATCCCCGCCACACTGTCCGCAATATTCCAAAATCTCAGTTTCTTAGGGTCAAACGTATTAGTTCTGCTTCAGATGACTATGATGATGCCAGTTTAGATTTAACTAAAAGATTTTTGGACAGGGGATATTGTGTCTTTGATATCCTATCAGCTAAAACCAGCTCTGACAATCAATTGAGAACACAATTATTGGAATACAAGAATCATACAAGGAACAAAGACGATAGGGTACTGCGATTTGTAACTACGTATGGCAGAAATCACCAGATTATAAGGAGTATTCTGGATAGGAAGGAATTGGAATATTCTGTTGGCCAATGATTATCTTAGGCAACAATTGGAACATCGCTGTCAAATTTCTTACAGAAGGGGCAAAACATTAGGCTCCATTTTTTCACATTACAAACATCATGAAAGTGGGGGAGCTAAATATAAACAACTCACTATGACCGGAACTGAATTGGTGGGAACGTTTCCATGTGAACATTGTATGTCCTGTAGTCAAGTTAGCAAAACGAAACAATTTAGTAGTGCTAACACTAGCAAAGTTTATGATTTAAGGATATTTGGGAACTGTTCCAGCAGCTGGGTCATCTATCTTGCTACATGTCAGTGTTCATCTTTTTATGTGGGCAAAACATCACGATCACTGAGGATCAGGATTGGAGAGCATAGAAGTAATATTAAGAACAAAAAGATTACCAATGCCCTATATCAACATACACTGAAACATCCTACAGCACACTTCATGTTCACCATTATAGATCAAATAATGGGAGATAGAAGCCATCAACAGGGGTGGGAAAACATACTTACATTTAAAGAAAAATATTGGATAATACATCTCGGAGCTTTGTTTGCTCCGGGTCTCAATGATCACCTATAAATATATTTCCCATAGGTGTTATTGTTTTGACTTTAGAGATGATTATCATGGGTACAGTTATCTGACATTATTATGCTTTGTATATTATGGTATTTACCGTTAGAGTTTATTATAATTTTTGTGAATAATTCTTTGTGAATATTACTTATGTTTTTTATTCACCACTCTTATAGTAATTCAATATGATATAACATTATTTTCATTTCATTGCATCACTATGTTGTACATAAACAACATATAAGATATACATTTATATCACTGTTTCATTGAATATTTAAAATTGTGAATAATTTTCACTTATTTCAAGTCAATAGAAAGATGTGGATCCTGGCAAAAGTTTTAGTTAAACTACTTGAAAATTGGTAATTAAAATTCGATTGGCTGTTTTATGGTGTAGCCAACGCTATATATAGCGTAATTACACCAGTTGGCATTTATCTTTTTGTTTCACTGAGGAAGGCTATTTGCCGAAACTAGTTTGAATTGAATAAGTTCTATTTATTTATGGGCATTTCTATGTCCATGTTTATATTAAATAAAGCATTTGGAACTCTATTGCTGGCCGTTGTGTTACTTCCAAAGAAAACAAAACCAACTGCGATGAGTGTTCCATCCTCTCAGTGCTGGTTATAGAATGACATCACATCTGATCATCTGACTGTGGTACAATACACATTCAGAGCTTTACTAAGATCTGTTGCAGCATTTGAAAATTATAGAACAATTTCAAAAACTTCCACTCTTCCCTTCCAGAATTATTTGCTAAACATATACATTTAATCAGTTATAACACTGCTGATACATTTTAACTCACGCATCTGTACAAGTCAGTGTGATAGTCAAATACCATAAAATTATTTACAAAACTCCAGATAACTATGCTGGCATATGTTACACACACACTGCCTTACTCTTCCTAGCACAGATGACAATACCTCACATTGTCACATCCCTCCCCCTTTGAAGACTCAAGCTAGTTTTTCAAGTGACCCTTCAAAAACATTGCTTGAGAGAAATGGGCATGTCTGGGAACACATTAACATGTGCCCTGTCTTGATAATCTCTCTGTATTGGCATTGCTGTAATCTGGACTGGCTAACACAGGGGTCCTCTTAAAAAACCTTTAGGCTTTTGGAATGCCTGCTGAAATGCTGGCGTCCACACTACCTTTTCTGGCCTGTTTTTCCTTGTTAGGTCTGTGAGGAGAGCAACTATTGTGCTATAATTGGGAACAAACATTCTATAGTACCAAGCTGTCCCCAAGAATGCTCTCACCTGATTTTTGGTAACAGGGGCAGGCCATGCCTGAATAACTTCTACTTTAGCAGATTCTGGCCTAATCTTACCACTTACCGGTTCCCACTCTATATCTCAGATAGGAGACCTCTGCCATACCCACCTTACACCTACTAGGCTCAATGGTCAATCTTTCCCTTTTCAGTCTGTCCATGACCTCGCTGACATGCTGAGGCTTCATGATATTAACATAGTACAATTTGTACCCCTGCCTCCTGCCAAGCAGATTTACCATGTAATTACCAGTACTGCATGTCCTTACCACTTCAAAGGGGACCTGCCAAGTCGCCTGCAGCTTATTGTGTCTGACAGGAATGCACACCATAACCTGTTGTCCCACGGCATTCTCTCAGGCTTGAGCATTCCTGTCATACCAGACCTTTTTCTGCTCTTGGGCTCCTGCCAGGTTTTCCAGGGTGTAGCCCATGAGCTCCCTAAGCCTTGTCTTGAGATTTAGTACATATTCTACAACAAACTTCTTGTGGGTTTCACACTCACCCTCCCACTCATCAAGAATCAAATCTAAAGGCCCCCCTCATCCTGTGCCCATACAGCAACTCAAAGGGTTAAAAACTGGTGGATTCTTGGGTACCTGTCTGTATGCAAACAGTAGATGGGGCAAATAATTTGTCCCACTCTCTTAAAATGGTCTGCAAATGCCCATAACATGGTCTTTAGTGTAGAGTTTAACTTCACCACAAGACCATTACTCTAGGGATGGTAGGGGATGTTCTTTAAGTGCTTCACCCCACAACACTTCCACAGACAAGCCAGCAGGTATGACATGAAATTGTCACCTCTATCAGCCAGTATTTCTGTCAGGAAACCTAACCTGCTGAAAATCTCTAACAAACCATTTGCCACCTTCTCTGATTCGATGGAGGACAGAGCCACTGCCTCAGGGTATATAGCAGCAGAATCTACTACCACCAGGATATACTTCCTCCCTGTAGAACTTGGGGTTCAGAGGCCCAACACTGCTCACGTATTCTGCAGTACTCTGTTACATCATTTGCAATCCCAGGCCAATAGAAGTTCTGCATAATACGTCTCTTGATATGTTTTATGCCCATATGCTCTGCAAAAGGAATGTTGTGAGCTATATCTAAAGTGCCAGATGGTAGACTCTGGGCACTACCAACTGCTGTAACACCTCACCCTGTACACCTCCCTCAGGGGTCCACTCTCTATACAGTAACCCTTTGTTCCAATATACAGACTGTCCTTTTCCTTCAGCACCAGGTGTCTCCTTAGCTGCCACCCTCAAACCTCATAATGTAGGTTCTGAAAACTGAGGCTGTCACAACTCTACTTCTCTACTTTTGTGACCCCTCCCAGCTCCAGTACCACAGTAAGCCTAGTATCTCCTGACAGTGGAGCCTCACTGTCAACATGGGTACTACCACTCACCTCTCTCCTTGCAGTCACTCTGTACATAGGAACATCAATACCTACCAGCAGCTGTGGCTCACATTCAGGCTGACTGCTACAAGGCAGCTCACTCCCTGAAATAGCCACATCACCAGCTCCAGCTTCAGGTGTGGGGGTCTATCTGGGTCTCCCCAGGCTACCAGAACTACATGCCTATCTCCCAGCCTGACTGCATGTAACTGCATGCACACAAGGTACTGCATTATAAAAATCATCCCCTATCAAGATATCTATAGGAATATCCTCAAAAACAGCTACCTGCTTGTTTCCTTTCCATCCTCCCAGTCAAGGTGAACCCTGGCCAAATGTATTTGGAATGGGATACCTCCTAAATCTCTGATTTGAGTGGACTGCCCAAACAAGCACTGCTCCTTTTTATCCACTGCAGGCTTCACAATAGTTATGTCATAGGCTTTGTCTGTTAGTAGTGGCCTGCCTTCCATCCACTAAGATAGGATACAAACTCTGGTGATAGCTTGGTACCCCATAGTCTTCAGACAACTTACTACTGGCACACTGTTATTCCCACTTGCTGGCTCCCTCACCTTTTGTCCCCCACCTTTCTTCAGTGGACATTTGCATGCTACATGGTGCATTTGCTTTCATTTACAATATCTAATCCCTGATACTGCCCATGTACCTGAACTAGTAGCTTTCCCTATTACTGGTAGACTCTGTTGAGGTATTTAGGCTGCTCAGCATGGGTTTTCTTATGTCCATGTGCAGCACAGGTTGTCTCTTTCTTGTGCAGTGATGCCCTGTTCGCTAAGTAGAGATCCCCTTTTCTCTCCAGCTCATCTGCAGAGCTACACTCTTGGTCTGCCAAACAAATTCTCATGCCCTTATGCCAAATATTAAGGGCTTGTTCCTTCACCAAAAGGTCTGGCAGTCTTTCAAAAAGTGGTGACCTGACACCCACTCACTCACCTATGGAAATAAGTGCTCAACTCAGCAATATAATCACATACACTTTCATCTGCTTTGAATCTATGTTCACAAAACTTTTTTTCTGTAAGCTTCAGTTGTTAACTTATAACAGTTTGATAAACATTGTTTTACTATATCCTAGTTTAAACAATCAGTATCAGACAATTTAGAAACAGCAGTTACAGCTTTACCATGGAGTAAGGGGGTCAAGAACTATACCCAGAGCCCTTGGTCAACATTATACTGTTTACACACTATTTCAAATATAGGAATAAAACTATCAAAGTCATCTCCATCTGCAAATTGTGGAAGAAATTTACTTATGTTTATTGTTTCTGGAGTCCACTTATTTTCTTCCCCATTACCTCCATGACCCTGATGAAGGGCCAGCATTTATCTCTCATGTTGTTGCTGCTTTTCTTTTTCTTCAGGCTCCAATCACCACAGTCTGTCTTCAGTTTCCAAATGTTTCACTTCCAGTTCATGCTAACACTGCTCCTCCTTTTCTTCAACCTCCAATTGTTTGGCCTCCAGTTCAAGTCTCTTTAACCCCAGATGGAGTTTTAAGTCCCCTGAGGAAAAGGTGAACTGTCTTGTTTCTGGAGATTGCACACCTTCAACACCAGACCGGTTGTCCTCCTTGCCCCTGGTCCATGCTGCAGCTGTGATTAAAGCTGAAATCATTTCCTCTTTAGTCCAGTTAGCATGCACCAGTCCTTTGCTTTGCACACCTTGGTTTGACCCTGATAAGGGGGGGGGGGGGTCAGGGAAGATGTTGACTTCCAACAATGATCACTTTATGGTCAGAACTTACCAAGGAGGATGACACTGTAGGAGTGCTACAGTGGCTACTCATGTTGGTTAGGATCAGGCCCAGGATATTTTCACCTCAACGAGCTGATCCAATGCAATAGAATTGATGAAGTTGAGGAATCTCTGGACATACATTTTGGGCTAGAATAGGTCTTTCACGCTATTGTTGCGTAGTTAAAGTCACCCAAAATTAGGGTAGAGGGTTGGATCTTGATGGAGTCAAGTAAGTCCAAATAGGTGGAGTGGGTGACCTGAGTCATGGTTGGGGTTCTGTAGCTAGCTATGATTTGAATAGGTGTTTCCTTAATAGTTAATTGTACTTGGAGTATCTCCTGTGCTTCATACCATTTGACCAGCCTGAAGGTGTGTATGTCTTTGATAAATATTGAAACTCCACATCCTTTGGCTTTGTAGCCCTCCATTTGGGGCAGACAGTATGGTAGGATGAGTACCCCGGTAAGGTTGGGGTGATGTCCACAGCTTTGAAGCAGGTTTTAGTGACTACACAAATGTCAGCATCATCCAGGGCAAGGAATGCTTGCAATGAGTGCAGTTTCATGCTAAGACTTCTAACATTGAGCAACATGACCTTTAAATTTCATTTATAAGAATTTTTCATATTAGTAATTTTGTGTTCATGACTTTGCCTAAAAAAGGCACTATAGGGGATGCAAGAGCCTTTGCCAGAAGCCTAAAGCCCAGGGGAGACAGATGAAGGCTGTGACACCCGTGCACTGGCCCAGCAGTCAAAGAGCCTCATTCCAACACTAGTGAGGGGCGTCCATACAGGCAAATGATAATAAATACTAAAGTACAATTTCCTTAACAGTACAGAGAGATCACAGTCAGTCTGGTGCTGGTTTCTTCCTTTCTCTCCAGGTCCCCAATAAGACTACCCACTGGCACAGCTATAGGGTCCAGATCTCAGCCTAGTGGGAAAGCTAAAACCTCCAGCAATCTCTCTGTCCAACCAGTGGTTCATGTCCTTGCCAAGTAGCTGACACACACACACTTTGAGATAAGAATTTAAACAACTACACAGACACTACTGTGTAAGGCTGGCACAGGCTCTCCAGCTGTTCCCCTTTTACCAAGACTATATGGTAGAAATGACTGCCACCACCCAGCTAATATTTATCAGCTACTCAAATGCCCTTATGAAAGGGTGTCCAATTATACTGTGCAATATTATTATCCAAATGGTAAGTGCAACCAGTCAAGACTTATTTGGAGTGACTTGGTACAGTATCACTATATGCAAGCAATTTACTCTTAGAGCTTAAATTATCTCTACACAAAACAGCCGCAGTTGAAAGGTTAAAAAATATTTAATAATAAATAATAAAAACACGAGACAATACTGCTTGCTACACAGTGCTAGTCAAGAGTTCAGATATCACAGAGAAATACTTAAAATAATACAGTAGAAAAGTTCTGACATCACAGAAAAACAAACTAGTCTAATCTTCCTATTTCCTAGCTATAGCTAAGAGAAAATACAGTTCTAAAATCCTACTTACGTATAGACAGACAGAGTGGGGAATTGGGTGTTCTCAAGACAAATGCTCAAATACTGTTATTCTTTTTGTCCTTAAATCGATAACACAGTACCACTGATTCATTTCAGATCACATCATTTCTTTCTGGTTCCCATGCTAACAAACTCTCAGAGGTTAATAGCCCTTTTGATCTTGCAGCTGGTCAGAAACCAGAGCAATAAAAAAATTGTACATGCAAATTCTAGCCAGTAACTCTGGCTTCAAAACAATAGGCAAAATGCTTTTATCTAGACATCTCGGCTCCGAGTTTTGACATCAAAGAATTGACTTATCAGCTTTGTTACAGCAGAGTGCACCATTGTTACATTTTTGCAGTTCCACATTTAACACCATTTTTCCCACTTAAGAGAAGAAGCCTGTGGCTTATATTAATATTTACAAATGACAAAATTATCTACAAAATTCTATCTGGCTAGGCTGGTAGCCTTCACCTATCTTCACACATCTCCGCCCCTGAGAACTCAAGCTAGTTTTTCGAGTAACCCTTGAGAAACTTTGCTTGAGAGGGATAGGTATATCTGAATATACCTTACCCCATTCTCTGTCTTGAGACCCCATCTGTGTTTGCATTGCTGATCACTGTGGTGCTGCACTGATGTATCATATGCTTGCAATGCTAGGCTCCATCTTAGCAACTTGCCATTTTGCTGGCTGGCTCTGTGTAACCATGTTAGGGATTGTGATCTGTCCCTACAGTGAATTTTCTTCCATACAGAAAAGGATGAAGTTTCTGAACTGCCCACACTATGGCTAGACATTCCTTTTCTACAGCTGCATAGCATCCCTCCCTGGGTTGGAGCCTACAACTTAGATAAACCACTGGGTGCTCTTCACCCTCTGAGGAAATCTGGCTAAGTACAACCTCCACCCCATGGTTCAAAGCATCCACCTGCACAACAAATTATTTGCTGTAATCTGGATTGGCTAACACAGGTGGTCCTCCCAAAGCTTTCTTAGGCTCCTGGAATGCCTGCCCACATGCTGGGATCCAGACTACCTTATCTGGCCTGTTCGTTCTTGTCAGGTCTGTAAGGGGGAGCAGCTATGGTACTATAACTGGGGAAAAACTTTCTGTAGTACCCTGCTGTCTCTAAGAAGGCCCTCACCTGCTTTTTGGTAACAGGTGCAGGCCATGCCTGAATGGTTTCTACTTTGGCAGGCTTTGGCCTGATCCCACCACTCCCCACTCTATGTCCCAGGTAGGAGACCTCTGCCATACCCACCTGATATTTGCTGGGCTTAATGGTCAACCCTGCCCTCTGTAGTCTGCCTAGCACCTCCCTGACATGCTGAAGGTGCTCTGACCAGAAATGGCTGTAGATGCCAATATCATCTAGGTAAGCAACGACAAACCCTCCTGTTCCTGCTAGGATATGATCTATCAGCCTCTGGAAAGTCACTGGGGCATTTTTTATCCCAAAGGGCATCTTTGTGATCTCATACAAGCTACAGTCAAAATGAGTCACAAAGGCTGACTTCTCTTTAGCACTGGGATTCAAGGGCACCTGCCAGTAACCCTTGGTAAGATCAATGGTTGCAAGATACCTAGCTCCCCCCAGCTGCTCTAGGGCATCATCTGTCCTAATCATAGGGTAAGCATCTGACTCTGTGTGACTATTTAATCTCCTGTAGTCCACACATAACCTGGTGTTGCCATCCTTCTTTGGCACCAGCACCACTGGGGAGGCCCAGGGACAGTTGGACTCTTGAATCACCCCTAGTTCCAATATCTCCTGTATCTCCTCCCTCAGAGTCTGTCTGACTCTCTCAGGCACCCTATAAGGGGCCTGCCTAATAGACTTTTGGCATCCTGTAGCCAGCTGGTGCTGCAGCAGGTAGGTGCACCCTGGACTCCTAGTGAACATGTCCCCAAACTCCTGTAACAATGCTTGGATTTTTCAAACCTGAGTAGTAGATAGCTGCTGGGAGATTACTACCCCTTCCACTGAGGTGTCAGTCTGAGCCTCGCTGAGGAGATCAGTCATCAGATCTCCCTCAGACTCCTCCTGCAATCCATTGCAAATGCTCAGCCCAAGGGCATCCCTATCATTGTAAGGTTTCATCATGTTAACATGGTACAATTTATGCCCCCTCCCTCCTGCCTATCAGTTCTACCATGTAGTTAACATCACTTACCTTTCTTACCACCTTGTAGGGTCCCTCCCAAGCTGCTTGAAGCTTGTTGTGTCTGACAAGAGTGAGAACCATTACCTGCTGCCCCACAGCATACTCTCTATCTTGAACATTCCTGTCACATCACACCTTTTTCTGTTGTTGAGCTTTGGCCAGGTTCTCCTGGGCCAAGCCCATGAGTTCCCTGAGCCTTGTCCTGAGGTTTAAGACATATGCCACAACAGACACTTTGTGAGTTCAAACTCACCTTCCCACTCATCTTAAATTAAATCTAGAGCTCCCCTCACCCTATACCCATACAGCAACTCAAAGGGTGAAAAATGTGTGGATTCCTGGGGAACCTCTCTGTAAGCAAACAACAGATGGGGCAAATATTTGTCCCACTCCCTTTTAAACTGGTCTGCAAATGCCCATAGCATGGACTTGATCGTAGAGTTTAACCTCTCAACCAGACCATTATGGGGTACACAGAGGCCCCACAGTATCCACAGCTACCATCTGAAATGGCTCCTCAATCACAGGTAAAGGCATCAAAGGAGCTCTCACCTTGTCTCCTGTCTTGCCTACCTTTTGGCACTGCTCACATCCTGCAGTACTCTGTGACATCTCTGGAAATTCCAGGCCAATAGAAGTTCTGCCTAATACATCTCTTTGCAGGTTTTATACCCATATGACCTTCAAAGGAAATATAATGGGCTATGACTAGAAGCACCAGATGGTAGGCTCTAGGCACTGCCAACTGCTGTATTCTGTCACCTTCTAGCCCTCCCTCAGGGGTCCACTCTCTATACAGTAACTTTTTGTCCCAGTATACAGATTCCCCCTTCCCTTGAGAATCAGGTGCCTCACTAGTTACCTGCCTCAGGCTTTGCTATGTAGGGTCTGAGAACTGAGCCTGTCTCAACTCTGTCTTTGTAAACCTTCCCAGCTCCCATTACACAGGAAGTCTGGCATCCTCTGACAGTGGTACCACACTGTTAGCCTGGGTACTTCTACTCACCTCTACCTTTGGAGTCACTCTGTCCAAGGAAACATCAGTACCCACACACAGCTGTGGCTCACAATCAGTCTCACTGATACAGAGTAGCACCCTCCCTGCAGTAACCATCTCACCAGTCATGGCTGCCAGTATGTGGTCTGTCTGAGTCTCCCCCAGTTACCAGACTCACATGCTTGTCTCCTAGCCTGACTGCATGTAACTGCATAAGCACATGGTACTGCCTCATCCAAATCCTTCCCTATCAGGACATCTGCAGGATGGTAGTTCAGTACCCCTGTTGTCTCAAGACAACCTACTATTGGCATTTTGTCTTCCCCACTTACTGGCTCTCTCATCTTTAGTTCCCCACCTTGCCTCTGTGGACATCTGTATGTCACATGGCCCCACTGGTTGCATTCAAAACATTTAACCCTAGGTCCTGGACGTGTACCTGGACTAATATATTCCCTTGCTACTGGCAGATTCTGTTGGGACAGTCTGTGCTTCCCACCATGGGTTCCTTTAGACCCATGAACAGTACTAGGGGACCCTTTCTTATGCAAGGATACCCTGTTTGCTAGGTATATGTCTCCCTTCTTCCCCAACTCATCTGAAGTAGCACATTGTCTATCCAGCTAAGCAGATCCTCATGTCCTCAGGAAAAGTGTTAAGGGCTTGTTTTCTCACCAAAAGGTCTGCCAACCCTTCAAAAGTGGTGATCTGACATTCACTCACCCACCTATGAAAATAAGTGCTCAGTTCAGCAAAATATTCCCACACACTTTCATCTGCCTTGCATCTATGCTCACAAAACTTTTTCCTATACTTTTCAGGTGTTAGCTTAAACAATTCTAGCAAACAGCTCTTAACTATAGTATAATTAATCAGTCAATGTAAGACATTTTAGACAGCACAGTTACAGCTTTACCATAGAGTAAGGGGGTCATGAACTATACCCAGAGCCTTTGGTCAACATCATACTGTTTACATACCCTCTCAAACATATGAATGAAACTATCAATATTATCTCCCTCTATAAACTGAGGAAGAAATTTACTGACCTTTTGTGTTTCTGGGGTCCACTTACTCCCTTCCCCATTGCCTCCATGATTATGGTGAAGAGTCACCATCTCCTTCTCCTGCTGCCTCTGCCTCTTCTTTTCCTCAACTTCCAGGTGTAGCAGTTTCTCATTCTCCTCATCCTGCAAACATCTGAAGTCTATCAGCTACTTCTATTTCCAAATGCTTGGCCTCCAACTGAAGTCTGTTTAGCTCCAGATGGATTTTTAAGTCCTCTGATATTAGGCTGAGCTGTCCATTCTCTGAGGGTGGTACATCTCTACTGCCAGTCTGATCATCCTCCTGGTTGCTTTTTATTTTGATGCAGCTGTGACCAAAGCTGCAAAAATGTCTGCCTTAGTCAGGTTTCCATGCACCAGTCCCCTAGCCTGGCACATCTCAGCTAGTTGGCTCCTTGTCATCTTTCCGTACTCCTCTGCTGACATGCTGCCTACTCTCCCTGACTAACTAAGCCAACAAAATAAATAAAACAATTGTGATCTGAACTCTGAGTATTCACTGTGTGGCTGACTTAGAGTACAAAACACCCTCAGTGATCACTGTACACAAGCTACAGGAATTCACTTTACCCACATCACTACAAGCCAGTTAGTATTCACCAACCAATTAATATGTGGTGTGGATATCCCACCACTGAAACCAATTAATATTTGATGCTCGTGTACTGTCCCAACAATCAAGGAGCCTCAGTCCTCACCACTAACACCAGTGAGGGGTGTCCATATAGGGAAAGGATAATAAATACACACAGTAAATTACAATTTCCCTTAAGAGTACACAGAGATCACAGTCAGTCTAGAGCTGTTTTCTCCCTTTCTCTTCAGGTCCCCAATAAGATTCCCCAGTGGCACAGCTATATGGTCCAGATCTCAGCCTAGTGAGCAAGCTAAAACCTCCAGCACCCTCTCTGTTCAACCAGTGCTTTGTGTCCCTGCCCAAGTAGCTGACACACACACACTTTGAGATAAGAGTTTATACAACCATACAGACACTCCTGGGGAAGGCTGGCACAGGTTCTCCAGCTGTGCCCCTTTTACCCAGACTATACAGTAGAAATCAGTACCACCTCCTAGCTAATATGTGTCAACTACTCAAAGGCCCGTATGAAAGGGTGTCCAATTATTCTGTGCAATATTATTAGCCAAATGGTAAGTGCAACCAGTCAAGATTTATTTGGAGTGACTTGGTACAGTATCACTATACACATGCAATGTACTCTTTGAGCTTAAATTATATCTACACAAAACAGTCACAGTTAAAAGGTTTAAACATATTTAATACTAAATAATAAAGCATGAGACAATAGATCTTACTACACAGTGTTAGTCAAGCATTCAGATATCACAGAGAAATACTTCAAATAATACAGCAGAAAAGTTCTGACATTACAGAAAAACAAACTAGTCTAATATTCCTATTTCCTAGCTATAGCTAAGAGAAAACACAGTTCTAAAATCCTACTTACATATAGACACAGGCAGTGTGGTGAGTTGGATGTCCTCAAGACAAATGCTCAAATGCTCTTATTCGTTCTGTCCTTAAATGGATAACACAGTGCCACTGATTCATTTCAGATTACATCATTTCTTTCTGGTTCCGAGGCTAACAGACTCTCAGAGGTTAATAGCCCTTTTGATCTTGCAGCTGGTCAGGAACCAGAGCAATAATAGAGATTATATATGCAAATTCTAGCCATTAACTCTGTCCTCAAAACAATAGGCAGAACGCCTTTATCTAGACATCTCATCTCAAGTCGAGTTTTGACATCAAAGAATTGACTTATCAGCTTTTTTACAGCAGAGTGCACTGTTGCTACATTTTTGCAGTTCCACATTTAACACCATTTTTTCTCACTTAAGAGAATAAGCCTGTGACTTACATTAATATTTACAAATGACAGAATTATCTACAAAATTCTATCTGGCTAGGCTGGCAGCCTTCACCTATATTCACAAAGGCCATCTCTGGCAAAGCATCCTGGTCTGTCAATCATGTACTGGCTTGTGACTGAGACAGCAAGGATCCTAGGTTCTTAATGTGATTGCATCTCTCACATATTTTGTTCCTAGGTGGTAGTAGTAGTGGGTTGTCTGTGTACATAAGGCAGTTGCTACACTGTCTCAGAATGCCCATGTTAACCAGACTAGCAGGAGAAAACACAGGAAATTGTCAGTCCACAGTTATCAGAATCTGTGGAAGAGAGGTCAGGGATAGTAGACAGGGTACTGTCTGAGGAGAGTACCTATTTGTGTAAGTATGGCTGGATAAGATCAGTACAGTAACTGAAGGCAAGGGCCTCACTCACACAGGAGCACTGGTAAGGGAAGGAAATGCATCTGAGATACCTCGCAAAGGGTCAATACAGCACAGCGGTGGTGCACAATGGGCAAACAAGCACAAACCCGCACAAATGCTTGGTTTAAATACCACAAAAATGAAGGTAAAATAGAAACACTAGAACTGACCAATCAATCCTTGTCCCTGAGCTTTAAGTTCAACACCCTATGCCAGACCAGTTTTAACCAGTTCACTTACTACCAGTAAGTGCAGGCAGGCCCTAAACAATATAAGATGACATAGCAGGAAATACAGGAATTGCACAAACAGATCTGAATACAGCAAAACCTGTATCCAGACTATGTTAAAGATATTTAAACTTTGTTTAGGTCAATTTAACACAGGAGAGCAGATACACACTTAAATATAACATTAGCAAACAAGAGCAAATTGATTTAAACAAATTAACCAATAAAAAACTAAAAACTGAGCTCTGTTCCAGCAGTCTTCAATCAGACAAGTTCTAACTGCACACTCCTGCCACTAGTGTGCAGGGCAACACTCTCCAAAAACAATGACCTAGTGCTCAGGATATACAAACAAAGCTAGATTCACCAGGTCTGAATCTAGACTATGCTACAGCAAACAAGACACTCCAAATTTCTGAAAGAAACAGTGCAAATAAGCAGGCGCAATAAGCCTTTAACCAGCAATTCCCAGCTGAGAAGGGCATAATCTACCCTCTCCTCCCAAAAGAGTGCAGACCATAAACCTTCTTACTGTAAAATAACTGGCCTGAAACCCAAGTGCTTAAACCAGACCTAAGACACTTTTAGAATAACAGACACTAAGCCTTCAACCAGCAACTCCCAACTTAGAAGAATGTAAGCTACATCTCCTGCCACAAGAGTGTAGATTGCAAACCTTCTTGATGTAAAACAACTGGCCTGAAGCCCAAGTACTTAAACCAAAATGCTTAGAATTCCAAAGCTGACTACAATCTTCTCAGACCAGGTATAAGCAGCTTCACAGCCACCATCCCTTCAGTTGGAAATAGCACTGATGTCCAAGCCTATACCAACAAACTATATTAGCACCTACATAACTATATGGACCCAGCAATACCTGACAGGACCAAATCATGATCCTCAAGGAAGAGTAAACATGTCTGGTGGACAGCAGCAATAAACAAACTCTGTAATAGAAGGAAAAAATTGCTGTCCAGGTCCAAGAAGGAGCAGGTGCCAAGTTGGATGCAATTTCTCCTTTGTCTGAATAAGCAAATAAAGTCACTGGTGAAATTATCTAATGCTAACTTTGAGTCCAAATTAGCCACATCCACCAAGGACAATCACAAGGCCTTCTTCACATATGTCCACAATCTCAAAGGCAATACCCAAATCTGCTCTGACCTGGTGGTCAATAACACCACATACACAAACACCATATATGTAGCCAAACTGCTGCCAGACAGGTTCAATGAAAATTTCACCCCCTGTCCTTCATCAGTAAACCAGCACATCTCCAGCACCTGTCTCCCTCCCCTCATCATTAATGTATATAACAACTTGGAAAACTTGGAAAAAAGCAGCAAAAGAAGAATCCACAACGGGCCACAATAAAAACACAAGTTTATTGAAGAACTCTATCACCTCAGCTCTCAGCCTTCCAAGAGGTCCTTAATGCCCTCTCAAAGGCAAAAAATACAGCCTCCATGGGACCTAATAACATTCCTGGCTGTATCCTCTATGAACTCAGGCATGAGCTCTCAGCTCCATTAGACATCCTAGTCAACCATATCCTGAGCACCAGCTGCATCCCAACTAAATGGAGGACAGACACTGTCATCCCTCTACACAAATGTGGAGCATCCACTGACCCAGGCAATTATAGGCCCATCAGCCTAACTAGCCTGATCTGAAAGGCCATGGAATGCATTATCATGGACCTTATAAACAGGGACATTGGCAACCTCTAAATGCTTGATCCCACACAGTTTGGTTTTCTCAAAGAGAGATTATGCCTGTTATACTTGGTTGACTTCTTTGAAACAGTCACCAAAGCCATGGACGGGAGGAATATGATGCACACCACCTACCTTGACCTAGCCAAAGCCTTTGGCACTATTCTCCACTCACACATAATAGATAAATGTTCCCAGCTAGGCATCAACCTGTATATTACCAGATGGGTAGCTAACTGGCTCACTGATAGAAGCCACTCAACCAAAGTAGGAGAAGTAGTAGTAGACCCATAATGAACAGTGTACCCCACAGATCAGACTTGGTGCCTCTACTGTTTGGGATAAACCTTTCTGAGGTGCAAGCCAAAACCAGTGGTCTGTGGCTGACCAGGTTTGTAGATGACTGCACACTGGGTGCTGTCTTAAATTCCACTAGTGATGTGAACATCCTCCAAGAAGTCCTTACCCAAACTAATGACTGGTGCCAGAAGCATGACCACAAACTGAATGCCAAAAAATGCATCATTATCCCCTTTGGGGAAAATGTCATCCCCACTAATTATCACATTAATAACAACATAGTAGGCATGCAATTAGTTGTGAGGGACTTGGGCACCCAGGTTGATAGCTACATGACTTTTGACTACCACATTGCCTCCGTTGAATGGAAGGCTTTCTATGTGGCCCACCTCATAAATAAGGGTATTTCATCCAGGAACAAGGAGGTCATAACATCCTTGTACTCCTGCCTTATCAGACTCATTATCGAGTACAATGAACCCTTCAGCATGTACCTTGCCAAGCACATGCCACAGTTGGAGAGACCACAGAAGTTCCTGACCAGGAATATCCAGGGTCTCAAACACCTACCCTATACAGATAGGCTAAAAGCCCTGTCCCTCTACTCAGTCTCATACAGACTGATTAGAGGTGACGTGTCTGGCATACAAGGCCATTTCAGACCCAGTCTTGCTGGAGTTGCTGCATATCTGCAAGACAAACTCCACTCACGCAACCCGCACACAGGGCATTAACCTGGTCTTTGACATTAATAGAACTTGTTGGTGGGATAGGGTTGTGTCCCAAAGACTTCCCTGTCTGTGGAATAGACTCCCTCTCAATGTCAAGCTGAGTACCTCTCTAGCTCTCTTTAAGAGAAACCTGGATGACTGGATTGGAAACAGAAAATATACCCCTGGGATCCTACCTGTGTCCCTGCTGGGCAGGGGGAACAGGTACTGACTTTGAGGGAACATAGGCAAAATTCTTGGCTAGGCTTATAAGAGTCTCCGGGCCAATAGCCTGGTATCATCCTATGAACCTATGAACGTATTGATTCTTTGTCAGATTACCATGATCCTCTGCTGACATCTTTGCCTGCTTTCCCTGACTAAACTAAACTGGACAGCCAACTGGCTTACAGATAGGACCCAGGAAGTTAGAATTGGAGAGTCCACTTCTACAAAGATGCCAGTCACGAGTGGAGTCCCTCAGGGATTAGTCTTGTGACTGCTCCTTTTTGGCATTTACTTCTCAGATTTCAAGGCCAATGTCAGTGGTCTCTGGCTGACAAAATTTGCAAATGATTGCAAATTAGGATTTGTCATTGAATCTCACACTGACACAAATGTTCTTCAGGAGGGACTGACAGAGACAAACAACTGGTGTCAGAGCCATGGACTAAAACTAAATGCCAACAAATGCAAAATAGTATATTTTGTGATGTCATCCATTCCTGGTAAATATAATATTAACAGCACACCCCTTAGAATTGACGCAGTAATCAGGGACTTAGGGACACACATAGATAGTAATCTAGCCTTTGATCATCACATGTCACCAGTGGTGAGAAAATCATTCTATGTTGCATAACTTCTAAACAAAGATATGGCATCTAAGTCCAAGGAAGTCATTGTTCCACTGAATTCAGCATTAATCAGACTGATCATTGAGTACAATTCCCCCTTTGGTATGTACCTAACCAGGCATATCTAACAACTGGAACGTCCACAGAGGTTCCTCACTAAAGGAATACAGGGCATAAGTAATATGTCCTATGCAGACTGCCTCAAGAGCCTATCCCTGTATTCTATCTCTTACAGGCTTTTGATGGGAGATCTATGCCTGGCATACAGTTCATTGTCAGACCCCACTCTGATGGACCTCCTGCATATCCACCAAACAAACAGTACCAGAATTACCCATTCTAAAGACTTAAACCTTACCTGTGATATAAATAGGACCTTCTGGAGAGATAAGTATGTATCCCAGAGACTACCCCGTCTATGGAACAGGTTTGTCATCCATGTGAAGCAGAGTTCATCCCTAATCCAATTCAAGAGCAACTTGTACAATTGGATGGGAAACCAGAAATTCATCCATGATTTGGCACTTATGCCTCTGATGCAAACAGGTAACCTGTAAATGGTTCATCTACGAGGCCCATGCTTACACTTATCAAGGGTATCAGAACTTGTCAGAGATTTGGGATGCATGGCTAGGCTTAAAAAAGTCCTTGTGGTCATTAGCCTAGTAAACACCTATGTACCTATGAATCTGTAAAAATATTGTGGAAATGAAACTCTGAATGCTTAATTTGTGGATGTTGAGAGTAAACACACCTTAAGTGACAACTGCTGACAGGCTACTGAAATTCAATTTATATCCCATCACTCTGCCACCAAAATGTGATGGCCTTACTTTACCCTGGGCCAGTAATCAAGGTGCCTTAGTTCTCACCACTGACACCAGTAAGTAAACAGGAATGATTCAAGGAACGTCAAGGCAACACAATATCCAACAAGTCCAGAAAGAACAGTCAGCAGAAGCAATAATACGTCCTTTATTAGACTACAGCTCACCAACAATCAGAACCAGAGTGTAACTCAGAAAAGAATTAAGCGCTTTCATCCACCATCATGTGGACTTCTTCAGAATTAATTAAACAATTATAAACACACTATTTAAATCCATTTTGGTGCCAATTCAAATTGATTTCAAAGCTCTTAGCTGTCAGACACAGAGGGTTGGGGTGCTGCTCGCGCTGTCTTTCTGCACAACCAGAGTGTTTTCTTCCCTTTTAAAGTACCTCACGCCTCCAAAACAAACACACCGAGAAGAAGAAGAAACTTTATAACCCAACAGCCCCGTGGCTAAACAAAAAAACTGACTTAAACTTAACATTTAAAATAACTCAAAATTCGAACTAATCGTATCTTCCCTTTACCATTAACAAGAATTACCATTCTTTAAAATGTAGGGGTATAGGTGAAGTAAATAGTTTTTTTGGGGGGGTTAGATTTGGATGGCTTATTGGGCTTTTTCTT
Source organism: Protopterus annectens (assembly GCF_019279795.1). Lineage (NCBI taxonomy): Eukaryota > Metazoa > Chordata > Ceratodontiformes > Protopteridae > Protopterus > Protopterus annectens. The sequence continues at coordinate 1,881,139,124 of NC_056737.1, read as the reverse complement.
TTCTCGTGTTCATTGGATTATAGTTCTCATTTCTGACAATAATCTGTTGTACTGGCAGAAGTATGAAAGACTGAAATCCCTTTAACCCACATTATTGTCTTTCCTGCCATCTACATGATGAGGAGCATAGGTTTGTTAAAATGGTAATTGTTTACAGAACAGGCCTTCTAATGAAATACTTATTGTGGACATCAGTCAGACTGTTAACATGGAATATATAATGGCCTTTTGAGGTGGAACTTGGGGGAGTATGAACCTTTTTGATACTGAATGAGGACAGGTCTTTGACATGAGGCTCAATTGGGAGGTATGGGTAGGTTAAGGAGGTATTTTACTTGCTATTAGGCATCCTAAGTTTCATTGTGGTGTATGGGTTGCTGTCAGAGCAAAGCAGCACATGGGAAGGTACTAAGGTTGTATTCTTAACAGATGAATATGCAGTTTTATTAAATCTTTTAATTGGATAATAGGGATTGCATGGGGATAGTGACATTGCCTAACGTCATTAAGAAATGTTGGCTTGTATGTGCAGAGAATTTACAGTGTACTTTATTTTGCAGGTGAAACAGTCGGGGCCCTGAAGGAAAGGAATTGGAAGGTGCTGGATTCGATGGAGTTTTAGCTAAGCAAATCTTGGATAGGGGTTCAACACATGATTTTAAATTTAAGGTGTTAGAGGTGGTTTACAGGAATTTATGAGGAAGGGATATAAACAATAAGTTAGACATATCACAGTACAGGATTGTTAGACTAGAAGCAGACAAATATCCTGGGCTTACTAATATGGTAACATTAAAACCAATATTGGTTGTCAAGCAGAAGAATTATAAATAAGCAAAATTTTTATGTGCTAGATTTTATGAGAAAAGAACACTTTTTTATGTGTTTCGTATTTGCATGTATTTTTAAATTTATATGCATATGCTACTACTCTAAAAGTAGATTTGATATTTTAATTATTTGTTAATTGCTTGCTCTTTATTATTGGTGGGCTGTGTCATGTGCTGTGTTTTACTATGGTATATTAAGAGGTGTGTAAAATTAGTTCTGAATGCTGATGATGGGTGTTGCCCAAAAGCTTTATCTTGTGTAAAATAAACTAGCGTTCTTCCACTTGGTGTGTGTACTTTCTGCATCTTGCTAGCTAATATCATGTGGATCTACCTGCAGTGAATTTGATTGTTTACCTGAATATGCCAGTCACAGGAGTTTTGGTCATCAGAGTGGTGGGCAACGAGGTCACAGAGGGCAGTTGGTAGAGTGAACAATGGTTAGGGCCTGAACAAAGTGAAGTTGAAAGGTAATGGATCCTGGTGTGGCACAGTGGAGTCACCGGTATTTCTACTTTATTTGGGTTCATTATGGCCTGTCTGAGTTACACTGGTTCTGGGTAGCAAGGTTCCAGTAAGGATTGTAGGTATGCAGGTGTTCTTGGGATAGTTCAGGCTATGGGGCTTTGGCTGTGTGGGAGTTAGAAGGCTTACACATGGCATTGGATTTAGATTTATATGCAGATGTGGGCCCTGTTTTAGAGTTTTCAGTAAGCATTGCAGGATTGCAGGTGGTCTTGGGAATTTCAGGATTTGGGTGCCTTGTTTGCATAGGAGTTAGGCTTACACAAGGCATTGGATTTGGATTACTTTGCAGATGTAGGCCTTGTTTTAATTTATTTCTAGCTGCATAGGTAACATATGGAAGAAAAACTTGAAGGGAAAGGCTAAGGACAAGCACTGGGTTATGCGTGGTAAGCTTTAGGAGTCCTGCAGTGAAATGTTTGCCAGTTTACATGGGTTGTGTTTTGTTACTGAAAAGGGGATACCTGCAATTACTGCAGTCTCAGGGGTGACAGGGTTAGGTTAGTTCAAAAAATACTGGATGGTAGGTCATGTTGGAAGGGTAGGTGCAATAGAGTGAAGATTGGCTGACATTGCCTATTGCCAGGTAAGTTGGGGTGGGTATATGGAGGTTTATTTAGCCTACAGTTTCTGTGGTTTCTGCCTCATGGATACACTGGTGTCATTAACAAGGTAGTTTGGGTTGCTAAACATTTTTCTTCCATTATAATGGATAGTGGGCTTGGTGGGAGTACTAGGCAACTGACCCTTTATGAAAGGAAATCCCAATTTGGTTACTAGTACATCCATTGGGTGGATAACGAGGATGCAGTTAGGCATGGTAGCATGCCACTGACCTTGTTTGTTTTTGGTGGCTTTCAGCAGTTTAGGGTTATTGTGGTACATTGGGCTTGTGTGGTTTTGTCTGTCTTGGATTTAGTGCTTTGGGGTACATTCCTGGAGAATCAGTTTGGTTAGGGCTTTTGGCAGATGGATATACAGGTTGTGGGGGATTTTACTGGTTGACAAATAAGGCAGGTGAGGTTCATTTGAGGGGAGTGGGTTGGTAGCTTGTTAAATGGAAGGAAGGGTGATTGGGGGATGTTGAATTGGGGTTTCATGTTAGGTGGGCATAGGAGGTGCAGCTGGCATGGTTGGGGATTAGGGTTCATTGTTCTTTGTTTAATAAGGAAGTGGTATGGCTTGTGATGGTTGTGTTGCTAATACCACGAAGGCCGATTAAATGTATTATTGCTTATAAGGGATAGTTGGTGTGATGGCAGGATTGCTATTCAACTGAATTTTAAAAGAGATCTCTTTGGTGATATTGAAGAGGTGAAGTGGGGCTGGAATTTGGCATGATTGCCTGCAATTGCCCGCTTCATTTCAAGTGACAGTAGGTTTAGAGTTGGTTGTCCAGTTGGATGGTAGTGATTGGGGAATTGTTAATGAAGCATCTATTGGTAGTTAGGTAAGTGAGTATTTAACTAATACACACTGACTATGCTAGGTGATAAGGTTATGGTTTGTGACTTTAGTATTGAACAGGGATCAGTGGTTTACACTTGGCTGTTTATGTAACTAGCTACTTTTACTATTCATGTGATAGAGCTTTTGGAGGTGATGACATGGATTCACTTTGGTTAGAGAGGATGGGTACACCAAATGATGTCTGGCTTAATGCCTTTGACTGGTGGTTAGGCTGTTGTAAGTTTGGTCGGAGAGAGGGAGAACAGCCTGCTCAGGCTGGTGGGCAGAGAAGAGAAAAAGGTTTGCACTCTTCTGTTCCACCTCTGGTGTTTGGATGTTTAATAGAATGAGTTGGGAAAGAAAAGTAAGCAGTTGGACTCTGCTGGATATGTTAGTAAGCCAGCGGAGGTAAGCTGCTTATTTGGATGTGCAATTCAGTAAATGGTAAATGAAGTGAGTGGTGGTATGCTACTTCATAAGTAAGTGAGTGGAGGCATGGACGCTGCTGACTGGGTCAGGATGAGCGGGGTCACACTGTCCTAGTTAATGTTGCATGGATGCTATGTTCAGCTGTATATGTGTTGGTTATAACTGATAAATATTGGTTAACCAAATTATGTTTATGGAAGTTTAATAGTCAAATATAATTCGGTATGATGTGTTTGTTGAAGGTGACTGGGACAAGTATGAATCTGATTTATTCAAAGAAAAGGTTTCATCAACATTAAGAAAATATAAAGTTTTAATTAATGTGAAGTTATCTGAAAATAAAGCTGAAAGAAAATCATCAATATCTCTCCAAAAAATCCTTAGTTTAGAGCAATTATAGAAAATATGGAACCAATCTGCATTACATAATGTTAGACATCTCCAGCAAATTATGTTATTTGATTTTTTGAATTTAACAATTTTTGTCAGGAATTAAAATGTTCTGTGTAAATACTTCCAAGTAAATACACTACAATATTGACCCCAAGAAGTGAATTTTACTGAAGATAGAATTTTAAGTTTTCTTGTCTGGAAGAGATTATGTGCTAGGCCTTCAGTCATTGTGTTCCATTGCTAAGTTGTTAAAATGGACCTGTAACTTAACAAAATGGTGTACAATTTGGATATTAAATTGTTAAACTTTTAATCATTAAATAATATTTCAGATATAAGAATGATTAAGGGAGGTTGATCTAAATATGAAGAGTTCTGAATAATTCTGCAAAAGTCTTAAGAATAAGCAATTACACTTTGTTGTAATAACCAATCTTGTGAAGATACATTATAGTCTTTCAGAATTTGCTGAAGTTGTAAAGTTTCCAAATCTTTAATACATTGTTTCCAAGAAATAAAACTTTTAGTTTCCCGTTCATTAAATATGTTACTGTGAAGTCTGTCTGGGAATTTTTTTGTGATTTTGAAAGAGATTATTAGGTCAAACCAGTATGTGATATTTGCATTTTAATATATTATTTTCTAAAGTTGTTAACAATGTTATTTAGATAGTTTAGTTTTGTGAGTTTTGACACATTATACTGAACAATGTGACTAAGAAGAAACCAGAATTTATTGGAGGGATGTTTGGAAGGAATTTTACATGACACTGAGTTTTCATTCTGTATTATAGCTATATGGAGATCTTTCCAATTTGAGCTGTAACATGAATCAATCCAATTTAATGTGCTTTTAAGAAATGATGCCTTGATGTAGGTTTCCAAGTCAAGGAAACTTAAAAAACCACCATCCCAAGATCTAACATGATGCGTATGCACAATCCTATTTTTGCTTGGTACCATAGGAAGTTTAATAAAGTTTTATTTATGAGTTTAATATAATTATTCCCAGGATGGGTGTCTAGAGTCAGAACAGTTTGGAAGGAGAGTCATTTTTAACAATCACAGTTTGTCCTCAAATGAAAAAAAAAAACATATTGTTCCAGCTACATATATATACATTTACCTTAGATATTATGCTTTTATACATTGTTTCTCTTGTTTTTTCCAAGTGTTTGCATAAGGTTATCCCTAAGTAGTTTAGTGTATTAACTTGTTCTCCAATAATGCTTTGGTTAACTAGCCGAGATTTCCCTTTGTCGTTAAGAATAATATGTTTAGGTTTTTGGTTATTAAAGTGGAGGCCTGACATTTTTTGAAAGTTATTTATTATTGTGTCTAGTTTTAATAATTCTTGATTTGACTTGGGTAAGGTAAGCAGAACATCATCTGCAAATAGTGCTATTTTAGAATTGTATTGATTATAACTACTAATGGCTTGATTTCTTGATTATTTCTAATTGGAGATGCTAATATTTCTATGACAAGGGCAAATAATATTGGTGATAAAGGGCAACCTTGTTTGGTGCCTTTGGTGGGTCTATATCAGAACATCAAAGTTTTAAAACTTCGAATGTTCTAATATCGACCCATTTTGATTTAACCAAAAGCTGCAGAACACCGAATTCTTTCCTAGGGAAAGAATTCAGTTGGCCAGTTCTGTGGCTTCGCTATTTTCAGCAATGTGGTGGAGATTTATGGGTCGGGTTCAGGTAAGTGTGCAAATGTGTGGTTGTTAGGATTAGGGCACGGGTTAGGTGAGTAAGGGTTAGGGCACGGGTTAGGTGAGTTAGGGTTAGAGCATGGGTTAGGTGAGTGTGCGAAAATGACTGACCTTAGGGTTAGGGTTTGGGTTAAGGTAAGTGGATAGATAGTAGTGTATTTATAGTGTATGTATAGTGTAGTGTAGGGTTAGTTGTAGGATTATAAGCGTATATGTGTGTGTAAAGATGTTTTTTAGGTGTGCTTGTGTTGTGTGTATGTGTTTTGGAATAGCGATTTTTTTTTTCCCCAAGGAAAAAAATTCGCTATTCTGAATGTTCGATATTATGTGGTTAAGATATTTTAGGTTTGATGAAATAGTGTTCGCTATTTTCATCTTTCAATAATGCGATATAAATGCCTTTTGGTTCTAGAAATGTACTTTGAAGTGAAGGCGCCTAATTTGATGTGTGCCAAATTATCTGTATAAATAGCCTTTATCATGAAGATGAAAGATATCAGAAATGAGAATGCTTTCAATGTTTCAAACAAAAAGCCCAGTTTACAGAGTCAAATGCTTTATCTATGTCTAGACTCACCAACAAGGCTTCTTCATTTTTTTGTTTAAGAATTCTGTTAATGTTAATTCATTTGATATTATCATGAGTGTGCCTTTTATTAATAAACCCAGTTTGGCCATTATTAACTAAATGTGAAAAGAGGAGCCTTTATTTTGCCCACAAATATAGACATAAAGATTTTGTAGTCATTATTTAATAAATAAATTGTTCTATATGATTTACATAGCTGTGAATCTTTATTGGATTAAAGAATAGGGGTTATCAAGGAGTATCTCCAAGAGGGAGTGATCACATTTTTAGTTTGTACTTCAACCAGGGTCTTATGAAATAAAGATACAATTGAATCTGGAAAAAAGCTTATAAATCTCTGATATAATGCCATATATGTTGGAAGCATTGTTAGGGTTAAGGTTTTTGATTTTATTTTTGATTTCATTTCAAATTATTTATTTCTCTAGAGTTGTACTAAGATTTTCTGGGATGGCATTCAAATTTAAAGTAATTAAATCCTGGGCTGTAACATTTTTGTTTATATTATAAGAGTTATAATGTTTGGTGAAATGATATCTAAAGTCTCTGATATCAGAAACTGACTTGTTAATACTTTCAAGTAATAATTTTAAGATATTATTTGCCCTGGAATGTAATATTACTCTTAATGACAAATTGTGCATGTGCTTGGGGTAAGACCATAAGAGTTTCATTTCATTTTTTCTAGTGCTAAGTTTGTTTTGTGTGCCAAAATATCTAGATATTTCTTATTAAATGTATCTATTTCTTTTTTATTTATTGAGTTTTATTGTGATGACTTCAGTCTCAAGGAGGTTAATTAACTAATATTGTAGGTTCTGTAGTTCTGATTCCAATTCCTTAAGTTTTTTCTTATATTAGACAATAGTTTTACCATAAATATATGCTTTTAAAGCATCCCACACCATAATAATGTTTGTTTCAGAGTTATTATTTGTCTTTAAGAAGAAGCTTAATTCTGAATAACCATGGTTTAAAGTCTTTTAGTTTGGCCATATAGGCAGGAATTCTAGTAATATTATTTAGTTTTGTGAAGTCTCTGTATATCTAACATAAGACAATCATGGTCTGATAAAGGACAAGGAAGGATACTAAAGGATGTAAGCTTTAATTTTTAAATAATTGGAGATAAGGACTTTCCCTATTCTAGTTTGAGTTTTAAATCTATGATCAGTGTGTGTATAACAGAGTGATTTGTTATTATTAAAATGATATGTATCATACTGATTATAAGAATTTATCCATTTCTTAAGAATTTTAGCAGTGGATGTTAATATAAGGGGACAACAACTTGTTGTATCAGAATTATCTAATAAGCAGTTAAAATCACCCCTAGAATCAGATTCCCTTTTGATATACTATCAATAAAATCGAGATGCTGTTTAGCAGTTGAAACGACCAGTCCTGGGAACCAGTAAAGGTTAGCAATCATCCAAATTCTATGACTGAATTTAAGGATAGTGATAGCTAGTAGTCTCTCGGGGTCATCATGCTTATATAATATTTGAGGGTAGATACTATAACTCTTCCATAGGATCATCAGTCCTCTCCTTTTAGACTTAAATGAACCATGTGGTTTTTAAATGTTCTTTTCTGTATTTTTAAAATGTGTTTCCTGTAGGAATACTATTTGTGGTTTGTTTAAGTTAAGACATCTAAAAAGGCTTGTCCTCTTCTTTGAATTATTGATGGATGCCATTTATATTAAGCAAAGCTAAAGACAAAGACATGGTGAGGTATAGGAGCAATTTATCCAGTGGTCAATAATAATTGATTTTATTATCTGAAACCATTCAATGAAAAGTTGAGACTTCCAAACTTTGATTTGTTTAAGTGACATGTTTGCAAGAATTACGACTGTGAATATGATGTGAATTATATTATAATTAGGACTAACCGCAGGAAAAGAAAATAATAACCATAGAGAAACAAATAATTTATTTCCCAAAAGAATTCCCAGTTTGAAAGATGAGATAAAACCAAACTGTTTTCTCAGACCATTGTGCACATACCTATCAGCTTTAAAATGTACTAGTAAAGAGATGTGTGCTGTAAACATACAATTGATTGAACAGTTTCCAAGTTATTAAAATGTAGTGAGGAAAAAAGGAGAAACACACATATATTAGTATCTTAAGTTACATATGTAATACTAGATTATGAGGTTTGTATCTTTGACATGAATTACTATATGAAATCAAATGAGTTTAAAATAAGTACAACATCTTTATCTAACAGCTAGAGTCAATAAGAATTAATAGTTTAATTATGTTATCCAAAAATGAACAGGTAAAAAGGAAGTTGGACACCCCTTTTATTATATATATATATATATATATATATATATATATATATATATATACATATACATATATATATATATATACATATACATATATATATATATATATATATATATATATATATATATATATATATATATATATATATATATATATATATATATATATTCCAAAAGACAGGTGCACATATATTAGAAAGTATTGTGAACAACACTAGTGAACATTAAAGGAGCCTACAGCCTAGCTCAGTGATTTATATCTCATTAGAGTATATGTCAGTCCAACTGAAAGTCTCTCATTTTGTATTTAAAAACATGTTAATTAACCAACAATTTGTGCAAAAGTCTTTGGGACAGTGTAATACATATATAAAAAAGCATAAATGATTGCTTGAGCATAGTTATTCAGCAACACTCTAATCTTTTGTTCCTCTATATTGTTCTAATCAAGTAAAAGCTGGATGTAAGAGTAAAAGCTCCCTAAGATTTCTCTTAGGTTAACATGAAGGGGCCTCACAGTTACCTCAGTGAAATATATTAAAGTACATTTCGTTAAGATGACTAGATAATGTTGGATTTTATTTATTTCTATAGGATTAAAAGTTTGAATAAATTGTTATCTATATTATTTGTAACAAGAAATAGTGAATGACCAAGTCAATAAAGGGAAACTGAGGTGACTACATTAAAATGCGCTTCATGCTGAAGGGTTCACCAACAATGCAAAAATAAAACTTCATATAGGCTATTCTTATAATGGTAATACCGCAATGTCATATAGCTACTAAGCATTAAGTAAAGGTTAATGATGATTATTACATTTCCTGTATTATTAAAATAAACTTCTTTACACCACATTCTATTTCATCTTCTCTTCAGATGCAGATAATTTATTATGCATTATATTCTAACCATTCATCTTGCATCTATTTATTATTTAATTTACTTCTGCAAAGTCTTCTTAACTTGTTCTTGTTTTCTAATTAATCTCAGTTGGAGTGTAGCCACTTTAGATATTTTATATATAATAATAAGATATATATAATAGAGAAATTCCAACAAACTTCGTAATAGAGAAGCAAGTTATATTTTCATTAACTCATTAACCCTGAGTACTTTCTCATGGCACCTGTGTACTTAAACCCCGAGTGCACCATGAGAAGATACAAATTGCAAGTCATTATCTCCAAGTGCCTTCCACAAGCAAGACAAACTTTCATTCAGATTTGAAGCTCATCCTTAATGTAAAACAAGCTGAAATTGTAACTGAATGTGTAATTTACCTTCTGTAGTTATGATTCAGTGTGCTTTTACATTAAGGTCACTCTACAGTTTTAGTATAAAATCCTGTTTCAAAGTTCTTGATAAAGCAAGTGGTGGAGCCAATTGGATTCTTGCAATCCAGGCCACCACTTGCATAACATCTCCACCCCGAACCTAAACTTTTTTTGTGTTCTCCAAATAAAAAGAGGGTCCAGCAGCAGGTATTCCTTTCTTTTTGCAAAGAATTGGAGATTTCACCTTCTACTGGATCCTCTATTTTATTTTCATCACACCAGGATATCACCGCTCGCACTAGAAGCAGTTCTAGTTCAGTTTGCCCTTTATTCTGTTTCTTCTGGTAAGGTTTTATAATTTTTTTTAATCTAGTTTTCACTTCCTAAGCCTGTTTATCTGTAATTCACGTACCCCATGTCCTACTACTGCATTAAAGACGTCTGCCAAGGAACTTTCTGTTCTTCTTAACTGTTCGCATACCTTTCAAAGCGTGTCATCATGAGTGCATGTTCATGTTTGTATTTTACATTGGAGTTTTACAGATATATCAGGATATAGCAATGAATATATTTCTTTTGGCAGCATACATCATTCTTCCATCAGTAGTCTGCACATTCATGCTATGTAGTAAAAAGCTTGCCGGTACTTGTGTATCATCGCAACAACGGTATCAGTGGAGAGAGGTAGGATAGAAAATTGGGTCTACAAGAAAGCAGGTTGTTAAGAAATGGAAGACTGATGATTTTATGTTTTATTTTTTATTAAGAAAAGATGGGATCACACGGGCCAGTGACACTTCTGGGAAAAGGAGTCGATCACTTTATAGTTTCTCTGGCTGTCAGCTAGTGGGCCTGCACCAGGCAGGAGGGAGGCACTGATGAGTTGGGCCTGTTATAGGTTCATAGGTAGGTACTAGGCTATTGGCCCTAGGGCCTATATAAGCTAGACAAAAAGGTACCCTGGCTTTCGCCTCCCAAGAAAATCATTTTCCTGTATTCCTGTTGAGCAGAGCCACAGAGGTGATCCCTGGGGTGAATTTCCTATTTCCCATCCAGTCATCAAGATTTTTCTTGAAGAGTGCTAATGAGGAGCTTTGTTTGATATAGATAGGTAGTTTGTTCCAGAGTATGGGAAGTCTCTGGGACAGGAATCTATCCCTCCAGCATGTTCTGTTAGGAGTTTTGATTGTGGCTCCTAGTTTGCAGTCATCTGCGAACTTCAATAGCCAAAGACCTTCTGTGTTACTTCAGAAAAGTAGATACCAAACAGGAGAGGACCCAGGACTGAACCCTGTGGTACTCCACTTGTCACTGGTCTGAATTCAGATTTGGAGTCTGCTACTTTCACAGTGTGGGTTCTGTCAGTGAGCCAGTTGGCAACCCATCTTGTGACATAGGGATTTATACCTAGTTTAGTGAGTTTATCTATAATTCCAGAGTCAAGAATGGTGTCAAAAGCCTTGGCAAGATTTAGATAGACTGTGTGCACCACCTTACCCTTGTCTATGGCTTTGGTGAGTGCTTCAAATAAGTCTATCAGGTTCAGGAGACATGATCTGCCTTTTACAAACCCGAACAGGGTGGGGTCCAGAGTTTGGAGATTAACAATGTCTTTGTGTATAAGATCCATGATGATACGTTCCATGGCCTTGCAGACCAGGCTCGTTAGGCTAATGGGGTGGTAGTTCCCAGGGTCCATGGTGGCACACCCTTTGTGGAGTGGGATAACCGTTGCTGTGCACCATTCAGTGGGCACAAAGCCTGAGGTGAGGCTATGACTGAACATGGTGCTTAGGTGGGGTGCCAGTTCATTCTTCAGTTCATGTAGAATGCAGCCTGGGATGTTGTCAGGTCCCATGGATGCTGTATTCCTGGCTTTGGAGAGTGTGGTTTTTACCTGCGCAGCCATGATTACAGGAACCTTGCATTCTTCTGGTATAGAAATGGGCCCTTTAGGGGGTGAGAGGGGGGTAAAGTTAGTACTGAACCTATCTGCCAGGATGTAAGCAATTTCAGTTGGTTCTGTATATTTAGTGTCATTGTGCTGTAACTCAGAGCAGATCTGAGTGTTTCCATTGAGATTCCTGGCATAGCTATAGAATACTTTGTGGTTGTTTTTAGAATCAGTGGCAATTTTGTTTTCGTAACTAGCTTTGGAGGATTTTATGAGGGATCTCAGCTTCTTACTGAGGCTGACCAGGGAGTTCCTCCAATCAGGGGATTTTACTCTTTTTTGCAACAGTTTCTTTCTTCTGTTGTAGAGTTTCCTTATGGCAGGGAACCACCAGATTGGCTTCCTTTTTTTGGAGGATAGCATCTTGGTTCTGTTAGGGATAGCATGATCCATGCGCTCGTATAAGTACTTATAAAGTGCATTTGTATAGACTTCAGCAGTCGTACCTCTATTGTCCGTCTGCATGGGTGTCGTTAAGTTTGCCACTTCTGTCTTAAAAAGTGTGAAGTTGGCTTTGGAGAAATTTTTTATGGTGGTTTCCCTATTGGGGGGTGGGGGCAGGATGTTGATGTCTAGGGTGATTAGCTTGTGGTCGGATCTGACCAACAAGAAATTGACCTCTGGTTGTGGAACACTGTTCACCTATGTTGGTAATGACCAGGTCTAGGCTATTGCTGCCCCTGGTGGGAGTGCAGATAATCTGATCCAAGGCACTGGAAATTAAGAATTCCAGAAATCGTTAAGCAAAAGAGTTGGTACATGAGTAGTTTTCAAAGTTAATAGTGGGGTAGTTGAAATCACCCATTATTAGGGTGTTGGGTTGTGCCCTTTAATGGAAAGGCTGTTGGCCCAGATGACATACCCGTGGAAGCATGGAGGTGTTTAGGTGAAATGGCAGTGGAATTTTTAACCAGATTGTTTAATGAAATCTTGGAAAGTGAGAGGATGCCTGAGGAATGGAGAAAAAGTGTTTTGGTACCAATTTTTAAGAATAAGAGTGATGTGCAGAGCTGTAGTAACTACAGAGGGATTAAATTGGTCAGTCACAGCATGAAGTTATGGGAAAGTGTAGTGGAAGCTAGGTTAAGAAGGAACGTGATGATTAGTGATCAGCAGTATGGTATCATGCTGGGAAAAAGCACTACAGATGCGATGTTTGCTCTGAGAGTGCTGATGGAGAAGGACAGAGAATGTCAAAAGGAGTTGCAATGTGTTTTTGTAGACTTAGAGAAAGCATATGATAGGGTGCCTAGAGAGGAGTTGTGGTATTGTATGAGGAAGTCAGGAGTGTCAGAGAAGTATGTAAGAGTGGTACAGGATATGTACAAGGGTAGTGTGACAGTGGTGAGGTCTGCTGTGGGAGTGATGGATCAGTTTAAGGTACAGGTGGGGTTACATCAAGGATCAGCTCTGAGCCCTTTCTTACTTGCAGTGGTGATGGATAGGTTGACAGACGAGATCAGACAGGAGTTCCCATGGACTATGATGTTTGCAGATGACATTGTGATCTGTAGTGAGAGTAGGGAACAGGTGGAGAAGACCCTGGAGAGTTGGAGATATGCTCTAGAGAGAAGAGGAATGAAGGTCAGCAGGACTAAGACAGAATATATGTGTGTGAATGAGAGGGAGGATACAGGAATGGTGAGGATGCAAGGAGTAGAGGTGGCGAAGATGGATGAGTTTAAATACTTGGGGTCAATAGTTCAGAGTCAGTGAGCAAGAGAGGTGAGGAAGAGAGTACAGGCAGGATGGCGTGGGTGGAGAAGAGTGTCAGGAGTGATTTGTGACAGACAAGTACCTGTAAAAATGAAAGGGAAGGTCTACAAGAGGGTAAGTCAGACCAGCTATGTTATATGGGTTGGAGACAATGGCATTGACAAAAAGGCAGGAGTTTGAGCAGGATGTGGCAGAGTTAAAGATGTTAAGATTTGCACTGGGTGTGAAGAGGATGGACAGGATTAGGAATAAGTATATTAGAGGGTCAGCCCAGGTTGGAAGGTTTGGAGACAAAGTTAGAGAGGCAAGATTACGTTGGTTTGGACATGTGCTGAGGAGGGATGCTGAGTATATTGGGAAAAAGATGCTAAGGATGAAGCTACCAAGTAACAGGAAAAGAGTTAGGCCTAAGATAAGGTTTATGGATGTGGTGAAAGAGGACATGCAGGTGGTTGATGTGACAGAGCAAGATGCAGAGGACAGGAAGAAATGGAAACAGGTGATTTGCTGTGGCGGCCCCTAACGGGAACAGCCGAAAGAAGATGATGATCAAGAAATGAGGAGTGGGAATCCTGGGGCATGGTGGGAGATCTGTAGCAAGTTACAATTTGGATTGCGGTCTTGCCCAGAGTTAGCTGCACTTGAATAATCTTTGACACATTATGCTGAGCAACTAGCCTGGAGGTGTAGATATCCTTAATGAATATGGACACGCCTCTGCCTTTAGTTTTTTGGTCCATGTTAGGTGGCCGAAAGATGTGATATGAATTATAGGGTTTATGTCAAATAAACGAATGCTTGAAATGTCGAACGTCATATGGTCGAGACGATATGATCGACATTTCAAGTTTTCGAAGGTTGACTTTAACGGTGCTGTATGGTGCAAAATGAGAGAATTTCCCTTTTCTGCACTGAAGTGCAGTCTCGGAGTTGGTATATCTAAGTACGGGGGTGTGGGGGGTGCAGGGGGGCTTGCCCCCCTGCACGCACCATTAAGGTATGTTTTTCTTTTTTTTTTTTTTTTTTTTATTATATATTTGAACTTTCAAGTATCAACCATATGGTCTTGAGCATATGGTATTCGACATTTTGAAAGTTCAAATATATAACATAGACCTGAATTATAGCCTGGTAATGCAGGGATGCTCTCGGGAGCCTAGAACCAGGTCTCTGACACTGCACAGATGTCGATGTTGTCCATTTTAAGGAGTGGCTTGAGTGAATGCATTTTGAGGTTTAGACTTCTAGCATTGAGTAGCATTACCCTTAGATTTTGTTTGCTTGTACCTGTTAAGGTGGTGAATTTGTCATTTAAACCTTGCCTAAAAAAGCCACTATAGGGGAGGCAAGAGCCTTAGCCAGTATCTGGAATCCCAAGGGCAACAGGTGCAGGCCATCTCTGGCAAAGCATCATGGTCTGTCGATCATGTCATGTCTTCCCAGACAGACAGATACTGGATCCCCTTAGAATAACTCCAGAAGCTTAGCCAATTGTCAAAGTCAATCATTTTGTCCTTGTACTGTGATATCATTCTGGGTGATGGCTGGATGCTACTCTGGGCTAGGGTCATATCTGCCTGGACTACAAGATCGGAGAGCTCCTCCTTATAGTGTGGTGGTGACCTCTGAATTTTGGGAAGAAAAAGTATAGGTGTTGTTATGTGTTTTGTTTTACATCGGGTGGAAGGGGACTTGTAATTATTTTTTTTTCGGCTTTGTGAGCTGTTACCACAAAACTCTGGGGCAGCAAAGTGGGTTAAAACCAATAAATTCCTAAAATGTCAGTAGCATCTTAATATTTACAGTGGGGGTGGGTTTAATCGTAGCTTTTTTACTTATGTTATGTTTTTCAGCACTGTTTGTTATTGTAGGAACTCAATCTCTGGATCGTGCAAGTTAGGGGTATGTCTTTAGGCGTGGGGTTTCTAACTCAGACCAGTTCAAGTGTATAGATGCTTATTTTTGCACAGTAATTGTGGATGTTGCCTAACATTAACTTACCGTTACACATTTTCTCTTTGAAGAATATAACTATGATATCTTATTACCATTTTATTGTTTACACAATGACTTTACTTGGCCACAACAGGGTGATGAAGATAAAGGTAACTGCACAGTCAAGAAGTGTATTGATATGGTTAGCTTTTTGCCCTGTTGTTTATTAACTTACTTGTGAGGGTGTTCATTGTGTAGAAAAAAGTGGACCAACCTAACAGAAATAATGAACTTATCTGATGAGGCAGTGGTGATGCATACCTTTGCGTTGCTACTGGATTGTTCGAGGGGTGAGTCCAGAAAAAGGACGTTTTCCGTGATATGTTTGCTGTCTGGACACCATTGGCATTTGACACGCCAGTAGACTGTACACCATAGTATGCTAGAAACATGCTCTGAAGTGTTTTTGTCCAGGGGTGTCTTTGTAGGCCGTTGGTGCAGGATAAAGAATTTTTATGTTTTTGTGCCTTGCAGCCCCAACAAATACTATCGTCACCACGTTCCAAGCCTGATCTTGCAAACAGGAGTCCAAACTGTCATAGTTAATAGTTACAGGGAGAATTACTGAAAACACTACTATCAGTTATTGCTCAAGGTGCATTTTGAGATATATATATATATATATATATATATATATATATATATATATATATATATATATATATATATATAGATATATATATATATATATATATATATATATATATATATATATATATATTTATCTGGACTTGTCAAAGGCATTTGACAGTATCCTTTACCAGGATGTAATGCAGACTACAAAATCTCAGAATTAATCCATATTTGGAAATACTTAATTTCAGTCTATTTTGGTGATACCGTATATGCATTTATGGCCAAAATTTGGCTTATCCGTTGTTAGTCCAAGACAGTGGCAGCTTGACTGCTTGGGACGGCTTTTGTCTGTAATTTTTGTTTAATCTTAGACTTTGGACTCTTGAATAAGTTAGTGTTTCATCAGCTAAACTGTATAAAGTTACTTGACTTTTGAGGAACCTTTCAAATGTGCCATTTATCTTTTCCATGATAAGTTTTGGCATCTACATAAGCTGTATTGTAATTCCATTGCTACTTTTCACTGCACTGTTACACTATTTTAACATGTGTGTGTGTGTGTGTGTGTGTGTGTGTGTGTGTGTGTGTGTGTGAGTGTGTGTGTGTGTGTGTGTGTGTGTGTGTGTGTGTGTGTGTGTGTGTGTGTGTGTGTGTGTGTGTGTGTGTTTGTGTGTGACTGGAATGTGTGTGGCAGATTACTGGTTTATAGACATTGAGTTTACCTCTGCTGTAACTTTGCTGACCTTTTGCCTTGGGACAGTATTTGGTATGGGTTTTACAGCTACGTGCTTCCATTCATAGTTGGTCTTGCAGGTCATTGTATTAGACAACCTTTGCTTTATATTTGTTGCTACTGCTCAGACTGTTAAGTGTTTGGTTTGCATTACAGTGTTTTCTGTTAAGAACATACTTCAAGCATGTGAATGGCTGTTTAGACAAATCTGGGTATGTTGAGTTTCACAATTGTTATAATTTCTCTTACTACTATAGCCTGGCTGAAGATGTCCAGCTTTGCTGCTCCCTACACTGTCATCCTCAGGGTATTGTCTGGAGAGTTCACAGAGGATGTTTAGTTGCCTCTGCTTAGACTCTGTTCAGCTTGCTGTTTCAGTCAGTGAAACAAAGTTTTTGAAGCTGGTTATCCTGAACCTTCTGCAGATGTTTTAAGTAGGCTTGGAATGTTTCTTTAATCGGAATACATTTAAGTAACTTAATGTTTCAAACTTTTGTAGTCTTTTTAAGTTTTATTGCCCACATGCATGTGCTTTACTTTGACTTTTGTAAGGGTGCTTAGGAAAATATGCACTGACATAATACTGGACTTGTTTATCATAACCAAAGGTAGTAAAATATGGGTTTGGTTCAATAATTGGGCCAGTTCTCTTTTTGATGTTTTTACTACCTCAGTATGTGACCCAAATTGAGTGTAGTGTTCCAAGTTTATAACTACAATTGATCACATTAGTCGGCAGACTAATTTGGATCATCCCTATGTCCAGTCCATTAATAATGGTGTTTACTTTAGTTGACAAGTGCTTAGTAATATGCCTTGGTGATGAGAGTAATTCTGACCCCTATACCTTTAATGGGACTATATTAGAGAAGCTTATATATAATATAGAAGTTTAGTGCTTTAGACTATATTAGAGAAGTTTAGTGCTGCTTATGCTAAGTCTGTTTATGGTGTTATTAGCTTTTACTTTCTGATAAAATGTTGAAAAACATTAAATTAAAAACACTAATAAGTGTACTGCATTATACAAGGAATATAATTTAATGCAATCAGTAAAGGTGTTAGCATGCTCTTTAATATGTATGATTTGAAAACATCCTAATTATGTATAATTTCAAAACAGCCCAAAGGTCAACTTTATCCACCATTGGCCAGATGTATTTTCTTGGAATGTAGGTTTCAATGCTGTTTCAATTAATGTGAGTTTCAAGGGCAGAGAAGATTTAATGCTTAGTCTTGTTTTCATTGTAAGACTATATTGCTTTGTTTAGCAGGCATCTATCAGTGTTTGTGCTATAACAATTTAAAGGTCTCAGTAATAAGTGTTATACTATTTTTAATGAGTAAGTGTTATACTGTTTTTACTGAATGACTCTGGTCTTCTAACAGATGATAATGACATAACAGCTGCACAGGCTAATATAATGAATGCCTGCTCAAAAGGCTATGTGCAGCAATTATCACCTGTGTCTGAGCACGCATAACTTTGAAGTAATGAAATGCAGCTCATTACCACATTAACAATAAGTGCAGTTACAATATAGCACTGAGTCATTATCATTTTTGAGGTAAAACTCCCAGCATCTGTCAATGTTATTCACATAGGAAGAGGTCGTTATCACATTGATGAATGCACAAGCCAGTTTTGGGGTTTTTGCCTACATGGAGTCATTTCAAGCCATCCCCCCCACCAGTTTCTGTCTGTCATTCTTACAAATTGTTTAATACACAGTAAAGTCCTGATTGTGGTTATATATGCTTCATATCTTTGTGATCTAGTGCAATTGAACATTGTATCATATTAATTTCCTGTATCACACAGTCACTATATAGTTTTCTGGGGAATTGCTTGTTTTTTAGGAGCTAGGTTATGAAAATTATGATATTTTTTCATATTTTAGTGAATGACTTAGCTAAGGAAAGATGTCAACATGCTAAGTAATAACTCATTTCAAGACAAATCAGTCTTTACAATGCAGTACCATGGCTTCTTGGGGCATTTCAGAATATCACGAATGTACAACATAATGAAGCACCTTTTTAGTACAGATCCTTAGATGATTGTTGTGTATTATCATTATTATTATTATAATTATTACTTTTTGCATGTTACACATTTATTCCTTTCATTGAGAATGGAGTGTGTGGTGAATAGTTTTTGCCAACTGTCTCAAGTTTAGCTTCAATTCTTCTCATTTTGGTATAGAAATTAGATGGAAATAAGTTAAGTAATCATGTACAACTATAAACCACATTAATTAATGAACTAGAAAATGTATATACAACAGCTAGAATCCAAGTAGAGTCGTTTTGTTGTAACAACCACCATGGATCTCATGATCGACCGGGATGGCAGTTGGGAACTTGAAGACTCTTCAGCTCAGTCCCATAGTGCTGCTGTCGGAGGCAAGCATGGCTTTGGGGGTGCCACTGTAATGCATTGTTTCCCTCCAGGAAAGGACACATGCAAAAAGACAAAGCCTGGATCAGTCTTGGTCTTTTCACATGTTGTCTTGCTGTAGCTCTCCCCTCAGTCTCCCTCCCTTCAGGTGTAGTAAATTTTTTGTAGGTCAGGGCAAGAGGGTTTACATTAGCTCCTCCTTTTCACTCCTTATGGCTATTGCCAAAAGGACACATGTAAATGGAATAGACAGAGGTAAGGCAGAGTACTGACATTACATGCAATCAGGAGTCATTGCTGCTACCAGCAGTATGAGTGGGTAGCCAGCACTGGTATGGAATACTTCAGACACCCACGAACTGAAGCCTCATGTCTGTCCTCAGCATATTAGTGGAGTGGCAGTCTTTACCCTGATTTTTTCCATTTACATGTGCCCTTTCCATGCCCCCTTGTCAGTCATTGTGTGTAGTTTGATGTTTTCACGGGTGGTAGGTATGTACCTCTGCAGCATCATCACCACTTATGTATCCTTTGAAAAGAATAATGCCCTGTGGTAGGAGTGTTGGATGGTCTACTCAGGTAATGCATTATGATATACATATATATGTTGTCTTTCAATACATCTGTCAAACATCAATAGTAATCTGTTTGCATTTTCTTACCTGTGCAGGTTCATCAGCATTCTGACACTAACATGGCTTCACGAGCAGGAGAACGACTAGTGAGAGTGTGGGTATGCGGCCATTCCTACATTCACTGGGCTACCAGCCATGCCTCCATACCTGAAAACCACTACAACTTGAGATTCCCCAAATCCAGTGTGAAGGTATACTGGATTGCAAGAAGAGGTATGCATTGGAGTGGAGTACTGCAGTTGTTGGAAGATGTGTTCATCTACCCTTAGCCCGACATCCTTGTGCTGCACATTGGAGGGAATGATGTCATCAGTCAACCACTCAGAAGGCTACGGTTTCAAATCAGAGCAATTTTTGAACAGCTGCAGTCATGGTGGCCACAATCTCATTTTGTGTGGTCTGACATAATTCCTCGGCAGATATGGAAAACAGCAAACATTCAATGGGCAACGCACAAGGCCAGACATTTACAGAATGGGTTTGTGCATGGCTTGATGCACAGGGTTGGTGGATCTACAATCTGCCATGACAGCATCACTGCAGAAGATGCTCAACTTTTCAGAAGGGAAGGCATTCACTTAACTGAAGAGGGCGTTGCATTGTTCTTGACTAACATTCACAATGGCGTGAGGAGAGTTATGCAGGATTGGTAACATGCAGCTTGTGAGAAGAATGGAAAACACCCATGACCAAGTAGGACCAGTATGGTAAGTAAAACTCTATTATTGTGTTGTGTAAAATGATATTTTTCTGAGTTTGGCAATTAACTGTGGGAAAGAGTTGGTGACGATGCTGAGAAAGAACAACTGTTTCAGGAGAGTGCTACCATGTACAATTGAATATGTCAGTAACCATCCTGCAATACTTCATTTTTTTATTTTTCTATCAGGCATGTGTACATATTAGATGACAGGAAGGGCTTAGTAATACAGAACTTGATCTTTTAGGTCCATTACTGAATGGACACATGTAAAGAGAAAAGGCATAGGTAAAGAAGACAGCTGACACTGACGGATGTCATGAGATTGTAGTGGTATCAGCTGTCTGAGTGGGAAGCCAACACAGGTATTGGACAGATCAGATGGCCTTGCATGCCAATAAGTCCAATGCCTGTCCTGGGTTCCTTAGTGGAGTGGCGGGTCTTTCCTTACTTTTTCTTTTTACATGTACCCATTCAGCAGTATGTTGGCTACACCAAGAATGTGTATATTTGCAATATCTGTCTACATGGTAAAACAATTGGGTCTAAATGCTGTACACATGTGCAGATATCCATTTGTTTAGGACTTAGGTTATGGAAATTATGCTTTTTTTCATATTTTGGTAAATAACTTTGCAAGGCAGCATCTGAATGTGCTACGTAATACCTCGTTTTGAAGACATAATTCATTCTTCCAACATGGTAAAATAATTGTGCCTGTATGTTGTACACATGTGCAGATATCAACATTTGTTTTGGACTTACAGTTATAGAAATTATGATTTGTTTCATATTTTGGTAAATAACTTTGTAAGGGAGCATCTGAATGTGCTAAGTAATACCTCATTTTGAATACATAATTCATGCTTCCAACATGTTAAAAGAATTGTGCCTGTATGTTGTACACATGTACAAATAGCAAAGTTTGTTTCAGTGTTAGGGTTATTGAAATTATGATTATTCTCATATTTTGGTAAATAACTTTGCAAGGGAGCATGCCAGTGTGCCAAGTAATACCTCATTTTGAAGACAGTGTTACTCCTTACAACATGGTAAAAGAACTGTGTATGTGCACTGTACATATGTACAGATATCACAGTTTGTTTAGTCTTGTAGGATTATGAAAATTATACATTTCCAATACTTCTCATTATTACACCCTTATCTTTGCAAGGGAGCATGGTGATGACACAAATGATGCATCATTTTGAAACTGACATTGAGACACATAATCTCTTCCCTGATATACAGCCTCTGTCTGTTGCAGTTGATGAGATATTATGCTTTGTTTATTTATCAATTATGAGAAATATTATATTAATCATTTCTGTGATTATCTCCATAAAGGAGCATCGGATAGTAATGGTTAAGGTATAATTTTAAAGCTGACATTCAGCAAACAAATTAAATACAAATTGTATCAGTCTACATGGTACATTGATCAAGATTTTGTGCTTTGCTTTTCCAAAAAATAAATAAAATATGCACAATATCAGCATTCCTTGCCAAACATTTAATAATGACTTTGATACACACTATCAGCATTTAGACTGCTGGAAAGGTCAGTATCTGCTGAACAACTTTCACATTTATATTTTTAGTTTGGCTCTTTTAGTTAAAGAGTTATGAACATTTGTTTTCTGTATGGTATTACAAATGGATTTTCTGAAAATGAACTCAGGCTGCACTGTTGTTCCTATGGTGGAATTAAGCAGACAGCTTTTTCTGTGCTGCTCCAGAGTGAATGAGTTAAGGAAAGGAAACTAGGTTGTATTGATGTAACAATGCTTGCAATTTTTAAGTTTACAACCAGAGACTTTAAATTTCAACTCATGCATTTTAATCTATGTTAAATCTAGTTGTTTACAACTTTTATTCACCTCATAAAAGACAGACGATTCTTAGAAGTTTTTCTTGCTCAAGATTCTTACAGTTATAAAAGCTTCTATATAGCCAAAATCTGCCAACTGGACTGGACCTGAGGCCACTATCTTAGTGCAGCTATCTACAGTATCATGATCACATTTAATTGTGTGCTTATTCACCCTAAGAGCTGTCAGCAAAAGATTCTGAGAAGTACTGTTTCACAGTGGAATCCAGGACAATCACACACACGTACTTGTCCCCATAGTAATGAAGCATGTGATTTTTTTTTGCATTTAACTGCCTTCTTGTCTACAACTGGCAGAGCTACAACACCTTTTTTTGCATGTAACTGCCTTAATCTCAACAGTTAGCAGAGCTATAACACCTTCTAGTCAAAAATATTATTAGATGACACCCATATAAACCCTATAGTCTTATGCAGCAATATGAAAAAGCTGTTAACCAGGTTCTGCTGTACAAATACTCTGCACTTGTCTTCAGTCTAATAGAACTTCCTTGGCACTGAAGCTTGAGGGTAGGTACAGTTATAACAAAATGTTCTCAAAAGCTTGCTCAGTTTGCTGTCTTCAAGTATTATATAATCAGGAAACACTACTTGAGACTTTAAATTGTGTGTATATTTATGTTTCTAAGTCTGGACTGATTTAAGCATATACTTGTTTCTGTCAGCTTTAATTTAAATTAATTATCATATTAAACTGTCATTTTCCAATTTCTAAACATCAGCTTGAAAACAGTAACTTTTTATATAAATAAAATAATCTAACATACTTAAATGCAGGAGTCTAAGCCACGGTGGTGCAACGATAGCGTTGTCGCCTCACAGCAAGAGGTTCTCCTGTTCGATTCTCGGCTGGAGTGCCTTCTGTGTGGAGTCTGTGTGTCCTCCCCATGGTCGAGTGGTGTTCAAAAGACATGCATGAATGGGTGTGCCTTCGTTGAAGGTTGGGAGTCGGGCTGGCACCGTAAAAATCTACTGCCAATCATTAGTGGACCGGAGTTCCGCTGTTGACCCCTAACTAAAAGCCATAACAAGAACAAGAACTTAAATGCAGCAATCTGAGTGTTTTCAGCTTTAATTAGGAAGTTTGTAGCTAAGGGTGTATCTCCAATACTGTTCCCTGCACTTCCTGTATGGTGCAACATAGCAGAATGGACTGACAGCTTCCTGAAGCCATAGGGAATACAAGGCAGTTTAAAAACAGCATGAGAGTCATCTGGAGGTAAGAAAAAGCTTCACCTCAAATTTAAATATTCTTTGAGTAAAAAAAGGAAAAATAAAGCTAAAAAAATGGTGCCATGTTTACTAGTGGATGTTTCCCAGTTTTACACAGTCTAACAGATACTCTAACATTAATAAACATTAAATTGAGCATTTAATGTTAAATAAATAAAAAAAAAGCACAGGCTATCTAATGTAATTAAATTATTGTGACACTTTATATTGTGTTGTTGGCTAAACAAGCTGCATGAGTATTTTAATAAAGATTTATACATGTATGCAGCATGGAGCCCCCCCCCCCCTCACTCACTTAAAAAAAGCAGCTGCCCATATTACATTTACTTAACAGTGCCTTATTTGGAAATCAACTCAGTTTTTTTTTGTTTTCTCTTTGGCTATAAATTATTTCAGTATGCAATGAGATTAAACTTGTTTAAGCAATTCCTTAATATTATTGCTGTAAGTTAACTATTTGCTCTGTGTGTTAAATGATATCTAAACAGCATTAATTACCATAATGGTGCAGTAAGTATTATTTAAGAAACATTAATCACTAACACAAAAAAGAACAAGCTTTGATTACTTATTTACTAGTTGATTCTTTGAGAGATGAATTTGTTATGGCAGCTGAAGTCTCAGATTTTTGTTTCTTCTTTTTGACATAATTCCATGTATTTTTCTCAGATGTTCTCTTTAAAGAAAACAGGGAAAGGTCCATATCCTCTGGGATGGTCATTAAGTTACTGTCTGTTATAAAGGAGAAAGCTTCATCCAGGTTGTTAAAAATTCTTTTACCAGAAGAAAGGTGCATTTTGATTTTTGCTGGCTATAATATTTAGGCTCTGATCTTTTGTTTCAGATGTTTAACCAGTGGCCAACATTTCTTCCTCATTTCCAGAATTCTCGCAAAGTAGTCATTGTCAAATCTGATGGGATGTTGGTTAAATTTTAATGGGGCTTTCCTGCAAGCTGTTTTTAACACTAGTTCCTTATCAAGATAAGACAGGAATTTTACAATAGATGTCAGTGTTGTGTGGGATGTGTGCACTGGCTTACCAGTTGCCCTATGAGCTCTTTCTGTACCAAATGAGAGCCCTTCTTGCAAGTGTAACATTTTGGGAATCCAATTATTCAAAAATAAAATTATGTTCTCACCTTCTGTTTTCTCTGGTACTCTGAAAATTTGCATATTGCATCTTCTCTCCCGATTTTCAGGATCATCAATTTTATTCATTAGCCATGTGTTTTGTTTGGGTGCAGTTCATCCTCCTTTAATCTTCCATCTATTTTGGTTATGGATGTCTCCATGTCCATTATTTTATTTTGATGTTGTTGAAAGAGGTCTCTAAAAACTTCAGTTTGTTTTTTTATTTTTTTTTTATTTTACATTTGTTAACCGGCAGACCTCCCAACTGTCCCAAATTACTCGGTTTTTACCGAGTTTTGGGGTCAAACTGAAGGGGTGCCATGATTCCCGAGTGGCACCCCTTCATTTCCGATTTTTTTGCTTTTTTTTATGTTTTGAATTTTCACGCTGTTGGAGCTGATGTCATCACATGCGGGATGACGTCAGCTCCGTCAGCACTACCAGCCAGTCGGAATTGAGCTCAAGGAGCTCGTGTCATTATTTCTGGCTGGCTGTGAGTGGGCAGGAAATGGGACTAATGCTGCCGAAAATGGGCTGCTGGCTAAGGGCTTTCTTTTTTTAAATTGTTATGCTGACAATGGGCTGGTGACTGGCGTAGTGGCGTTACTTTATTTATTTGCACATTTCTGCCAAGTCGGTGCCGACGACGTAAACGGACTTTGGGCTGCAGGCTGAGAGAACGGGATGAAGCAAGGCAAAGCATTAGCCAGGTAAGGAAATAAAGTGTGTGTGTGTGTGTGTGGGGGTGATCACTAATGCAGCTCAATCAACTGATCTGTTTAAACCATCACAATGAATGGATTATAGTGATTATTTCTTTTAACTATACTTATATTTTATCTGCAATGGTTTAAATTATTAGATCTGTTCACCTTTGCTTTAGTTCTGGGAGCATGTGGATGCTGTCATTTTTTCCACTGTTAGTTTGACTTCTTGATGTATATGTTGGGGGAAAGAATGTGCTCCAGCACTTCAGGCAGTGCTCCATACTGAATCAGGGTTGTAAGTCCAGAAGGGTATGGGGACCAGCCCACTTACCTTGTGTTAATACAAGGAGCAAAAAAAAGATATAGGTAAAAATAACTAATACAAATTTCTAGTTGGACTTCCTCTGTTCTCACTGGTTTATCATTGTGTATCATGTGCATGAGGAAGAGATGATGTTTCAAACTACAGAGACCCCGTCTGCTGCTCCTTCAATAATTTAACTGTATATCAGCTAAATGGGTGACCTGGGGAGTATACATCTGAAACATAGTAGAGACATGCACTTCTTTATTCTATGCTCCTAGACTTTGACCAATAACTTTGCCTCCTAAAGCTCCAAACAAATTACCAGTTATTATTTTTTTCTAAAGCTTATCGATATAATAGTCCATATATGCCCAGACGCAGGGAGAATGTTGTTGCACTCTTTTCTTTCCTTCTTTGCCTCATTGCTTTCTATTTATAATGTGGAGGTATCAGCTGATTTTATGGAATAATGGAATGTATTAGTAGTAGTTTGTGCATTGCTGTGTTGTGCCATTACAGGTATATTAGTTTTGTATTTAACAAATGAATGCACCTATAATTTTTGTAATCAGCTTGATTGAGATGATTATCTTGAGACAATGTAAGACATGCCTCATACTGTCTGGTGATCACCAATTAATTAAACAGCACAGGACATGTCTAAGATATGTGCGCATATTATGCCACTGAAGTCAGACAATACTGATATCAGGATTATCAGCAGGCCACCATACAACATGCCTACCCACAGTCGACATAAAACACATAATCCAGCCTATGCCGAGTTTCTAAAGCTTTACTTGCCCAAACCACAAACACCTTTGAAACGAAATATGGGCAATAAGCACCCTCAGCAGCACTCCAGGCCAGCAACATGGATACATTTTATTACCTCCCATAGCACTAGGGGTCACCTTCTCAGTGATGTTAAACACAAAAGGCAGGTATCTTTCCAAACAAACATTCTAGTCATAGGTGTCACCAGTGTATGACATACTGCTGTACCACTCACAAACTGAGCAAGAAAAGAGTGATGGTCACTTGCTGGTCTAGTGCCAGGATTTGTCAGATGACACACACATGCACTGTGTGTCCTTGAATGGCAAGTGCCAGCATGTCATACTACATGTGGGTGTAAATTACTTGAAATGTATCTCCTTGGACTATATGAAGAGACGCATGATGCAGTTCTTGCACTATGTGTCACTGAGCAGCACTCTGCTTTCTCCAAAGATGATGCATCAGAATGAACAAAAAATGACTGACTTCAGTAACTGGTTTAGTTATTGGTGTCATTTCAAAGGGTATGGTATTGTCTCCCAACCCAAGCTGAGAATCGAATGGGTGAACCTCTTGCTGTGAGGTAACAATGCTACTGCTGCTGTGTAACATATGAAAAAGATATTATATTGACCCTCTTGGGCCTTTTTGAGTTATGTGTACTAGAACCATTTGGGGCTGTGCTCTCTTTAGTGTTGTGGTTTTTCTACAGGTGGCAAGGAGACAGAGTTACTTTGAGGCATTCCTTCATTGCTCAAAAAGCCACCAGGGTAGGGGTTCATGTAAATGACACAAACCTGGGCCTGCCCTGGACACAACTACACTTGAAGTTATATGGAACTGTAATATAGGCCTTTTGCTGGAGGATTTGCCTTTGGTTCTTGATGAGTGTAGAAATGTCCTCCTGGTGAGTCATTTTAGAGGTATACACACCAGTTTATGCCATTTCTAAATTTTAAGTGTTAACAGCAAATGTTAAGGCATATACTAATTTAGGCTTTTATACACCCCTATATCTCTCTTTGCCTAGAAATCTTGCTGCAAGAAGCTAGTGATGTAACTTCTGTCTAGTAAATCCCCCCGACATATTGTTTACAGATTGTTTTTTGCAAAGTTTATTCCTGTCTGCCACAAGGCTATCAAAATAAAGAAAAAAAACAGATGTAGACATATCCCCAACCACTTCAGCTTCATAGTCGAGATGGATTCTCCCCTATGCAACTAGCAGTGCAACCCAATTTAAGTTTGTATAACTTCTACAGTACCACTAGTTCATTTTTGTCTGAGATAGGTTATTCTTTGTTTTAACTTGCAGCACTCTTGGTAGTTGAGGGTGGTTCATTGTCACTGTTTGGAATATTTAGAGTTTTCTGATTATGAGACCCTTATTGGAGTTAACTAATCTTCTCTCTCTCTCTCTCTCTCTCTCTCTCTCTCTCGCTCTCTCACTCTCTTCCTCTCTCTTTCTCTTATAATAGTAGATAAGTTGTTGTGTGTGTGTGGGGCTGGGTATTCACTTATTGTCAGGTTACAGGTATGAGCGCAATTTATTACTTCACTTTATGTTACTGAGACCTGACCCTGCCTTTTTGTTTGCTTGCTCGTTCAGTTTGATACACATGATATAAAATCCATCAATTGTCAAGTTATAGAGCTTTAATATGTTTATAGATTACTAGGGGCAATTTTCATCCGAGACGTTTAAGTGGCTTTGGTCTGTGGAATAAAAAAGCTTCAGTGAGAATAAAGGACACTGAGAGCCGCACAGAACAGTATTACCAGGTTAAACTTATATTCTAGTTGTTATGCCGCAATAAGTGCATATTAGTTATTGTACTGTTATAAAGGATCTGATTTCTTGAGTCCACATACTTACGTTTGGGGAGGATTCCGGAGGACCCGGACATTATATAAATTATCTGAGTAATGTCGCATCCTAGTGGGATTACTGGACTCAATCCAGCTTCAGCTGGATGTACATAACATGCAGCTAGCTTACTGAAACATTTGATCTGTTCTGTTAGTTCCTTTTAGGACTCATACACAACTAGGGTTGCCACCTTTTCAAATGCCCAAAGTGGGACATTTTTGGTACAAACGTCCGATTTTGCAGGCCGAAACATGCCCATGGCCAGTACAAAGGACAGAACTTCACTTTTTTGCCTAAATAAAAGTTTGTTCTTGTAGCATTTTAGTTTTTTATTCTGTTTATTATAACATTTAGGTGTTTCAGATACATAACTGTTTTATGCAACTATTACTTAAAATATAGGAAATAATTTTGTCCTAAAATCTCAGGACATTTGCCATTTTTACAATTGTTTTGCAGGACACAACTGCGCAAAGAGGGACTGTTCCTCACAATGTGGGACAGGTGGTAATGGTAACATATATGTTTTGAAGAGAAATGCTGCTAATTAACTGTCACAGAAGCTGGTAGGGTTTGCATAAATATACACAAAGTCATTTAACGAACAGAGGCAGGCAAGAAAGGAGCTATGAAAGCAATCGTAGCCTGGCTGCTTCATGCATTCAGCAATTGAGAAAGCACTGCTAGAAATACCTTGGTCTAGAGATTAAATTTGGGGTTTCATTCCAATATGCTTTTCCTGTTTTTAATAGTTGAATGTCTTTATTATCTGTTTTCCAGAAAGAGCAAAAAAACTGTTTATAAATTAGAAATGTCTTTTATGATGGAAATGTTCTGAATTGGGCAGTTTTATAATTAATGGTTCATGCATTTTCTTTCATTGCCTACAGTACAGCCTACTGTAAAAATGTTCATTCAAACAATAAATGTAAAATATGCTCTGTCTAGCAAGTGTGCTGTATTATACAAGGACTATAACTTAATAAAGTCAGGAAGGTGCATCAAAGAAAAGAACGCATCATGTATGTTGTTTTGTGTGCAAGGAGCCAATGATTTGAAAACAGCCCAAAGGTAATCTTTATCCACCACTGACCAGATGCACTTTCCTTGGATGTGGTACGGGTTTTAATGCTGTTTCGATGAATGTAAGTTTCAAGGGCAGAGAAGTATTAATGCCAAGTCTGTTTTCATCGTGAGCCAGTATTGCTTTATCAGATGTCTGTTAGTGTTTGTGCATTGATGTGCTACAAAATGTAAAAATAAAATCCAAATAATCATGGTAGAAGTAAAGCAATATGCATGCACACATTAGTGCTTATGGTAAATGGGGCGAAATAGCCAGGTAATGGGATATTGGAATGGCTACAGAGGGACTCTGGTGCCATATTTTGGTTCTGTTCAGTTTGTCTTCAAAAGTTGGTATCCCAGAACTCCATTGGAGTGGGTGGGGTTATGTAATTATATATGCAAATTAGATGTTAATCAGCGTACAGATTTGTACCTATTTTTCATGGGCCTTGCCTAGATTTTTGATATTTCCAGGTTGAGAGGTATGTTAACCGGGCTAGTCTAACTGGATATATTTCCATTTTCAGTAGAGGCCCGGGGAGAAAAGCTCCAGTGGCAACAAATAAAAATTGAAATTAAAAATTAAAAATCAGTATTAATACATAGTAAACGAAAGGATTTTAATAGATGATTACAAAAAATACAGGAAGTAATAAGAATACTAAAAAATGCAGGAAGTAATAATAAAGTAAAGTAGGTATTTACAATAGTAAAGGTGACAATATGTACAGGATAATTTATTATCCAGTGTGATTCGTGTGGACTATCAGTGCATCAAACAGGATAGAGACTTTTAGAGCATCAAGCAGGATAGATTACATCAGTATGTTGAATTCTGTTCAGTAGTTACAGTCCTGCTTCAAGGAATGTGAATTAAGTAGTGGTTCAAGAGGAGAAAATATCTGTAGTGAAGCAGAAGGTTAATCAGGGTTGCTGCAGGGGCATAACCAATGTGTTTTGAGGTGTCTTGAGGTTTTGTTTAAAGAGAGGCAGCAAAGAAATTAAAGTTAGTTCATTAGGCAGTAGGTTCCAGTTCTTTCCCACTGAGTTGGAAAACAGAGAAACTCCAGCCATGTTGTTAGACTTGCTTATGCTAGCAAGAAGCTTGCTGGAAGAGCATAGAGAATTTAGATTGTTGTAGGGGATTATGAGATTGGAGAGTATAGGAGTGCTGTTAGATTTATAAAATATCTTGTGGGCAATGGTGAGTTGGGAGACTTTCAGTTGGTTTTGAAATTCAAGCCAACTTAGCTGCATTAGATTCAGACAGTGGTGAGTTCTAAAGGGATTGCCAGTGGCAAATCTGGCGATATTATTATAGGAATTAGTTTGATAAGATTATTTTTTTTAGATTAGTATATATGGGTGAGGCATACAGAAGAGTTGAAATTAAATGGGAGTGTACAATCTTAGTTCTGGCTATTGGCATTAGGAAAGGTTTAATTCTATATAAGGAGCCTATTTTTCTGTTGACAGTTTTTATGGTGTTATTTATGTGGCTGTCAAATGTAAGGTTACTGTCAATAGTAATTCCTAACAATTTAGTGGCAGAGTCGGGGAATATAATTATGCCATTATTGGAGATGACAGAGAAATCTATGGGGGAGGACTTACTGGTGGGTGTAAAGAGAAGGAGCTTAGTTATTTTAGCATTGAGAAGGAGACAACGTTTTGTGAACCATGATTCAACTAAGTTAAATACATTGTTTGGAACTATTCGCACTTAAATTCTCCAGCTTTTGTTGGAAGTCATCTATCTTCAGTGATAGTGACTGTAGAGTGGAAGACACTGGCTGTAGTTCTTTCCTCAGTGCAGCATCAGACTGTGAAGACTTGGATCTGTTAATTTTCCTTTGAGTTTAGACTCATATAATTTGACAGGAATTGTTTGGAATAAAAACTTCAAAGTTTGCAAAGTTAAAGTTTAGACTATTAGTAACTACAATGGATATAAAAAGTATATACACCCCTATTAAAATGCCAGGTTTTTGTGATATAAAAAAATGAGACCACAATAAATTATTTCAAAACTTTTCCCACCTTTAATCTGACCTATAACCTGTATAATTCAGTTTGAAAAACAAACAAATCTGTTAGGGAAAAAAATATAAAAAATAAAAAACGTACAATAAACTGGCTGCATAAGTGTGCACACCCTTAAACTAATACTTTGTTGAAGCACCTTTTGATTTAATTACAGCATTCAGTCTTCTTGGGTAGGAGTCTATCAGCATGGCACATCTAGACTTGGCAATATTTTGCCCACTCTTCCTTGCAAAAGAGCTCCAAATCTGTCATATTGCAAGGGCATCACTTGTGCACAGGCCTGTTCAGGTCACCCCACAGATTTTCTATTGTATTTAGGTCTGCACTGTGGCTGGGCCATTCCAAAACTTTAATTTTCTTCTGATGAAGCCATTCTTTTGTTGATTTGGATATATGCTTGGGGTCATTGTCGTGTTGAAAGGTGAAACTCCTCTTCATCTTCAGCTTTCTAGAAGACAACTGAAGGTTATGGGCCAAAAATGACTGGTATTTGGAACTGTTCATAATTCCCTCCATCTTGACTAAAGACCCAGTTCCAGCTGAAGAAAAGAAACACCAAAGCATGATATTGCCACCACCATGCTTCACTGTGGGGATGGTGTTCTTTTGGTGATGCAATGTGCTGTTTTGGGGCCAAACATACCTTTTGGAATTGTGGCCAAAAAAATTCAACCTTGGTCTCATCAGACCATAACACATTTTCCCACATGCTTTTGGAAGACTTGATTTATTGTTTTGCAAATTTTAGCCAGTCCTGGATGTTTTTCTGTGCAAGAAAAGGCTTCCATCTTGCAACCCTACCCATAGTCCAGACATATGGAGAATACGGGTGACTGTTGTCAAATGTAGTACGCAACCAGTACTTGCCAAAAATTCCTGCAGCTCCATTAGTGCTGCTGTAGGTCTCTTGGCAACCTCCCTGACCAGTTTTCATCTTGTCTTACAAATTTTGGAGGGACGTTCAGTTCTTTGCAACGTCACTGTTGTCCCATATTTTGTCCACTTTTTGATGGCTGTCTTCACTGTGTTCCATGGTACATCCAATGCTGTGGAAATTTTTTTGTACCCTTCTCCTGATACTTTTCAACAATGAAATCCCTTTGATGGTTTGTAAGCTGTCTGCGAACTATGGCTTTTGCTGTAGCAGGCAACTGAGTAAATGTCAGGAAAATCCTACTAGGACAGCTGAACTTTATTTGGGGTTAATCAGAGTCTTTTTAATTGATGGCAGGTGTGTACCCAAGAATAATGAATGTTGTAATTAAAGCAAAAGGTGCTTCAACAAAGTATTAGTTTAAGGGTGTGCATACTTACGCAACCAGCTTATTGTACATTTTTTATTTTTTATATTTACTTCCCTAACAGATTTGTTTTTCAACTGAACTGTACAGGTTATAGGTCACATTAAAGGTGGGAAAAGTTTTGAAATTATTTATTGTGGTCTCATTTTTTTATATCACAAAATCCTGGCATTTTAACAGGGGTGTGTACACTTTTTATGTCCACTGTAGAGTTTATAAAATGTATTGTCAGAGAGATGAAGAAAGTAGACAAGAGTATAAGGTGATGAGGTGCATGACAAAGAGAGAGATGGGGAAGGCTAAGGATAAGGTTCATGAAGAGTTGCATGAAAGGTTGGACACTAAGGAGGGAGAAAAGGACCTGTACCAATTGGCCAGACAGAGGGGACTGAGCTAGTAAAGATGTGCAGCAGGTAAGGGTGATAAAGGATAATGACCGAAATGTACTCACAAGTGAGGAGAGTGTGTTGAGCAGATGGAAAGAGTACTTTGAGGGGCTGATGAATGAAGAGAATGAGAGGGAGAGAAGTTTGGATGATGTGAGGATAGTGAATCAAAAAATGCAGTGGATTAGTAAGGAGGAAGTAAGGATAGCTACTAAGAGGATGAAGAATAGAAAGGCTGTTTGTCCAGATGACATACCTGTGGAAGCATGGAGGTGTTTAGGTGAAATGGCAGTGGAGTTTTTAACTAGATTGTTTAATGAAATCTTGGAAAGTGAGAGGATGCCTGAGGAATGGAGAAAAAGTGTTTTGGTACCAATTTTTAAGAATAAGGGTGATGTGCAGTGCTGTAGTAACTACAGAGGGATTAAACTGATCAGTCACAACTTGAAGTTATGGCAAAGAGTAGTGGAAACTAGGTTAAGAAGGGAGGGGATGATTAGTGATCAGCAGTATGGTTTCAGGCCAGGAAAGAGCACTACAGGTGCAATGTTTGCTCTGAGAGTATTGATGGAGAAGTATAGAGAAGGTCTGAAGGAGTTGCATTGTGTCTTTGTGGACTTAGAAAAAAGCATATGACAGGGTGTCTAGAGAGGAGTTTTGGTATTGTATGAGGAAGTCAGGAGTGTCAGAGAAGTATGTAAGAGTGGTACAGGATTATGTATGAGAGTAGTGTGACAGCAGCGAGGTCTACAGTGGGAGTGATGAATGCATTTAAGGTGGAGGTGGGATTACATCAAGAATCAACTCTGAGCTCTTTCTTATTTGCAGTGGTGATGGACAGGTTGACAGACGAGATCAGACAGGAGTCCCCGTGGACTATGATGTTTGCAGATGACATTGTGATCTGTAGTGAGAGTAGGGAACAGGTGGAGGAGACCCTGGAGAGGTGGAGATATGCTCTAGTGAGAAGAGGAATGAAGGTCAGCAGGACTAAGACAGAATATATGTGTGCAAATGAGAGGGAGGATAGAGGAATGGTGAGGATGAAGAGAGTAGAGTTGGTGGAGGTGGATGAGTTTAAATACTTGGGATCAAAAGTTCAGAGTAATGGTGAGTGTGGAAGAGAGGTGAAGAAGAGAGTACAGGCAGGATGGAGTGGGTGGAAAAGAGTGTCAGGAGGGATTTGTGACAGACAAGTACCAGTAAGAGTGAAAGGGAAGGTCTACAAGAGGGTAGTGAGACCAGATATATTATATGGGTTGGAGACAGTGACATTGACAAAAAGGCAGGAGTCGGAGCTGGATGTGGCAGAGTTAAAGATTTTAAGATTTGCACTAGGTGTGACAAGGGTGGACAGGATTAGGAATAAATATATTAGAGGGTCAGCCCAGGTTGGAAGGTTTGGAGACAAAGCCAGAGAGGCAAGATTACATTGGTTTGGACATGTGCTGAGGAGGGATGTAGAGTATATTGGGAAAAAGATGCTAAGGATGAAGCTGCCGGGTAACAGGGAAAGAGGCAGGCCTAAGATAAGGTTTATGGATGTGGTAAGAGAGGACATGCAGGTGGTTGGCGTGACAGAGCAAAATGCAGAGGACAGGAAGAAATGGAAACAGATGATCCACTGTGGTGACTCCTAACGGGAGCAGCCAAAAGAAGAAGAAGAAGATATTAGTCTAATTTCTGTCTATTATATTAATTGTATGGAGCTCAGAAAAAGTGGTGTGCTTAGCTGGCCATCTAGGCTCCACCCCCAGGATGTGTATTTTTGAAGGTATTAGTGCATGTAAACAGTATGTGGCATACCCCCATTACATCCATTGTTATGTGCATGGCTTTATAGGGATGTATTTCTCCACCAGAGTCCCAGTTGAACATGTATTTTGCCATAAATGTTTAGTGCCCATTTACTTGCTATTAGAGACCTCAGTTACAGCCATTAGTCTTTGTCTGTCTTTCTAGTGGTGTAGCCCTGTACCAGACTCAGAATTACACTTCCAGTTTTTCCATTACTTTTTCAGCAGGTTTGTGCAACTTGGAGCGATGTGCAGCTCTGGTTACACACTCTTAATTATGGTAACTTGCAATTACTATGTTTTGCTTAAACCACCTGTTTTAATTAATGGCTGTGTGGCATGGCAGGTTAATGCAGTGTTCTACAGGAGCAATGGCCTCAGGTTTGAAATAGGGGACTGGTGTTTATTTTGAACGTGTTTATTATCATTTAAAACACATATATCAATATAGCTTCATTTAGCCAAGCTTAGCAATGCTGCATGACACAGTGCATTGTGCAGCATTGTGCAAAAAATCTTTAAAGAAAAGAAAAAGGGGGAGATAGGACAGTGGTGAAATGGGGTGCAAGCAGGGGAAAAACATAATGAAAGGCAGGTAGGCACGTGCTGGAAGGGTGTAGGAAAGAATCATAGCTATCCATTTGTTGTACAGCAAAAAATGTGCACTTTGACAGAATTTGTAGGTGAATTTGTACTGTCACCCCCAGAAAGAGGGGTGAGGACAACATAACTGCATTGTCAAGTCAATTGGACCAAATTACATGTCTAGTGGACACATGTTAAATGGAGAGCTATGTATGGGATGATTTTTGGTGGGGACAAGTGCCCATTTTTTTAAGGTGAGAGTGGAATGTTGGGGAAGGGACATAGTTACATGTGGGGGGTAAGTTGGGAAGGTGAGTAGGCTTTTGCAGCTGGACACCTCAGCAGACAGGGGGGTGGTGTATGACACAAGAGTAGGGTGAGGGTGAACACCTTGGGCAGGGAGGGTGTTGTGGAATTCCAGTCTCAGGTACCTGCACAAGGAATCAGTGTGACTCAAGTCCCCACCCATGGGAATGTCAGCACTGCTCCTTCACTGCCACAGGAGTGGCAGTAGTGGAATCTGGGCTCCAGGGTGAGGCCTCCCTGGCCAGCATGCCCTCCATTTGGTGCGGGCAGTGTCCAAAACCATGGAACACAATCTTGCACACAAATCCTGGCAGTTTATTGTGGGTGAAAACACCCACCTCCACCATTGCTCCCAGACAGGGGATGAGCCCCATCCTATGCGGTAGAAGTACCAGACACTGCAGGTAGTGCAGAGCACCAGAGGGGGTACCACCAGGCTGGGTCCCAGACGTGTTGGGCCCTGGTGCCACGGCCAGAGGAGCCAAGGTAGGTGGATCACCTGGAACCAGCCTACCTTGTTGCGCTGTAGTAAATTAGTTATAACAATAGGTTAAGGTTTGTAATGACCAAAGCAATGTTAGTATTAACAAAATAGAACATTATATTCATTAATCCAAATACATATTAAGGTATATTCTGTGGAACTCAACATTAAATAATATAAAAATAAGCATGTTAACAGCAAACCAGAATGAAATAACCCATAACACCAACAAAACAGTTAGTTTAACATAATATATTAATATTAAATCATAAAAATAATATTAATAAATTAAAGAGAATAAGGGGTGTGGTGAGAGAGAGAAACACATATCATTAGTGATGTTGCCGATGATATTAATACTTCTACATGTGTGCAGTGTTAGTTGTGAGTACAGTGACTCAAATTCTTCTGTAGATGATGTAGCATGTACATACATCTCAAGCTGTTATCATGGGGCAATATGGGCCAAGCACTAACAAATCCAGGTACACAACTACATGGAACTGTTTCACATAATATGCACATACATAACTACCAAGGTGTTCTGTATATGGATTTGCAAATACATTGCATTCTAGGTAATCATTTATCTGATAATCATGGACAAGACAGATTGGGCAGTTATCATTACATTATGGAAAATCTTGACATTTGATAGGTATGCTTGTGTACATTAAGTAGACTAGACAGCCATCATGTCTTAGTTG